>NC_068985.1:1929084-1932717 GCF_001194135.2 Octopus bimaculoides | reverse complement strand
GATGATGATATATATATATATATGGTGTGTGTATACATATATATATATATATATATATATATATATATATATATATATATATATATATTGTGTGTGTATATATATATGTATATAAACTGCTGATCTGTTTTCTGAACAGGATGCATCACTCAACCTGCTTTCTGAACTATGGACTTACATGGGATTGTGCATAAGGAGGTAGACCTTCATGGAAATATGGATAAACGCCCATACCCTCCAGAACAGGATGAACTATGAGCCTTGAACTTTATGCTTTTCTCCGCATTGAATTTTCTGTCTAGAAGTTTCCTGCATATATACCTTGTCTCCGATGACAGAATACCTAGAGTATGGGAATGTAGATCAACGCATCAATCCATTACCTGGGATATCCCAGAAACAGCTGTAAGGCATTGTTGCTTACTTCGATTCACCATTATAAGAATAATTAAAATAATTAAATGATCTGATAAGTTTGTTCTGCCTTGGTTTTCCGTTAATTTATGTATGTGCTTACATCAGTGATCCAAAACTGTATATATGTAACTAAGTTCTTGGTTTGGCTGTATGTGTATAGTACATGTATTGGTTATGTATACATTAATAATTACTTCTACTTAATCAATCAATCAATCAACCAATCAATCAGCAATGCTTTCTATTGGTGCACAAAAGTCTTCCCTCTATTTTACCCTGAGTTCCACTCATATTTCCTGTCTCCAAATTTTATTTTAAAAAAACCTAATCACTTCTGCATCATGTTTATTTTCATCCTGTTTCTTTAGCTGTGTTAGATCCCCGTCTGTCAGCTTTTTCATCTGCCTTCTTCTCATTCATTTCACCAAACTTGACTCCAGCAATTTTAAAAGCATGACATTGTCATTTGGCATTGTTTGTTTCCAAATTCATTTTATTGTGTTAAAATTCTTCCAGGTTATTCCATTCATAAGCTATTCATGAGAGTGATGAGCTGGTCTTCATATTTCTTTTTAGGTCTTTTGTCAGGTTCCATGTTTCTGCACTCTAACAAATGGTTTGAAGGTAATTTAATGTGAGATACTCTTGTAAGATATTGGGGGCATTTTGCTTTTAAAAATGTAACTTGTCCACTTAAAAGCTTGTCAACCTCAGGTATTTTACCATTTTCTTTCCTTTCTTTTATTCAATTGTTGTAAGATGCCTCACCTGTCAACTACTGAATAAATATTTTGTTCATTCAAAATTAGAAATATTCTATAAGTTTTCCTTATTCTTCAGCAATTATACATGTCATTATATTTCAACAGTTTTCTCTCTGTTCCTGCATTTTTAATTCAGCCCTCCCCTGTCATTTTCTCTCTTCTCTACTTTTTTACTCAAAACTCCCAAGTTTTCTTTTTTTCTTCATACACCAGGCACATGCATCACAACCATATGTACGCGACATGGTGATCTCATATCAAGATAAACAGTGCATGACCTCACAAGTGGGGGCCCAGTTAGAATTTTCGTCAGGTCGAGTAGCCCATCCCTCTCAAAAGGTCCCTGAATATGGTTGTTTAAGGATGTTGAGCAAAACACCCATGTTTCCAGAGGTGAATTATTCAAACTCCAAAGAATTCCTCTCAACACATGGCTATGATGCTCCCCCACTACTTCTGCTCGTTATCAGAGATGCACATATCGTCAGCCACGAAGGGACATGCTCAACTGGTTAAGGTCAAGGATCTGACAAGCAAATCTGTGGTAATAAGCAGAATATTTGCTGTAACCCTTCTTTTATACCAAGACAAAACAATGTACATGATAACGCTTCCAATCAATTAAGATCAGAAGCCATGCGAGCCACTGCATGGTACTGCATCAAGACAATAGTAGTAGTAGTAGTTGTGGTGGTGGCGGTGGTAGTAGTATTAGTAGTGGTGGTGGTGGCGGTGGAAGTAGTATTAGTAGTAGTACTGGTAGTGGTAGTATTCCTAATTGAAAGTGGTGAGCTGCCAGATTTGTTAGTGTCAGAAGCATTTTGCAGTATTGGTTTGAGGCCTTTACATTCTGAGTTCGAAACCAACCCACAGAAATCAAATTTACTTGTCATGCTTGTGGAGGGGGGGGGGGTCATTAAAAAAAGAAAAAAAACAGTCAAGAACTGTGTCAGTGATATCGACTTACCCCTCCCCTCAAAGCTGCTAGCCTTGTGGCCAAATTAGAAGCCATCATTTTATTCTTGTTTGGTCATCGAACTCTATTATTAAATATTCCTTTCTTCCATCATCTTGCACATCCTTCTCACAGCATCTCTCTCTCTCTCTCTCTCTCTCTCTCTCTCTGTTAGCCTTTCGATCTCTCTCTATCTTTCTCCTTCTACATATCGACCTTCCGACCTTGCATCCCACCCCACCTGCATCTAACACCTTCAACCTTAATTACATCCTCATTTACTTGCAACATCAGCTCTTTCTTTTCCTTCCTCCTTCACAAACGAAGGACAAAACGCGAAACATTATATTCTATGGCTATTGAACTTATTGATCTCTCTTATAAACTTCATTATTGACTAATTGCTACTGACACAGTTTTCTTAGATTTCAGTTTATTGTGCAAATACATAACAGCATTGTCGATGAGTTTGAACTCAAACACTCTGTGTTGGTAGCAAAGTATCTTTCTGTTCAACAATCATGTCAACATGGTGTAAGTTATTCCAAAGGACTGGTTACAAAATAATACAGTAATGTTTTACCTGTAATTGATTTCAAAATTTGACACAAGGCCGGCAAGTTGGGGGAACGGGATAAATTGATTACATTGACCCCAGAGTTCAACTGGTACTTATTTTATTGACCTCTGAAAGTATGAAAGGCACAGTTGACCTCAGTGGAATCTGAGCTCAGAATGTACAGACGGACAAAACGGCACTAAGCATTTTTCCTTGGCATGCTAACAATTCCACCAACTCACTTCTTTGATGTTCTACCTGTAATTGAATGAAAATAGTTACACCTTGTCTGTTTTGCCATTGGTTTGATCTTGTGGCCTTTTAAGTCAATTGTTATGGCACCTTAATAAGTCAGCTAGGGTCTTGGAGTTTGAATAAATATTAATAGGTTGAATTAATCAGGAGAAACTTACAGAATATTTAGAAACATTTGTATTCTATTTATTTTAATATTTTCATAAGTACATAAATACACACACGCATATATATATATATATATATATATGAATAAATGTTAAATAATGATTATATATGTATGTATATGTATGTGTATGTATATATTCATGTATATGTGTGTGTGTATATATATATATGTTTATATTTACATATATATATATATATATATATATATATATATATATATATATATAAATATTAAATGATGATGATATTTGTATGTATATGTATGTGTATATATATATTTATGTATATGTGTGTGTATGTATACATATATGTATATATAAAAATATATAGTTTTAGGGAAAAGAACCAAGTATGTATATATATATACATACATATGTGTGTATATGTATATATATATGTATGTATATGTATGTGTATGTATATATTCATGTATATGTGTGTGTGTGTATATATATATATATACACACACATATATATATATATATATATATATATACACACACATATATATATAT
>NC_068985.1:1915300-1927800 GCF_001194135.2 Octopus bimaculoides | reverse complement strand
GTGCCCCATATATGACTAAAAGACTTCACCAGGTGGTGATATTGAGTTAGACGTGGCTTGGGCTTATACTGGCCGAAACCTATCAAAGTTATCACAGTTATATATATAAATATATATTGATGTTTCTTGGGAAGGTCATAACACCAATAATAACACATGCACTGGTTTCAATATCATGTCTTCACTGTTTGTCAATTGATTATATATCTAATTAACCCAGTAATTGGTCATTTGTTTAATGTGCTGGTTAAATGGCAGACCCTGAAGAGAAAGAGAGCAAATCATTGATGAGGTCATGAATAGCAGATTAAACAAACCAGCAGATTAAACAAACAATCAATTAATTGGTTAGATGTTTAATCAATTGACTAACAATACAGAAGTGATATTGAACCAGTGCATGTGTTATTATTATTGGTGTAAATAGGGCAGCAAGCTGGCTGAATTGTTAGCATGCCAGGCGAAATGCTTAGCAGCATTTCGTCTGTCTTTGCGTTCTGAGTTCAAATTCCACCGAGTATGTCTTTGCCTTTCATCCTTTCGGGGTCAATAAATTAAGTACCAGTTGCATACTGGAGTCAATCTAATTGACTGGCCCCCTTAGTGTAAATTACCCTCCCTACAAACATCAAGATTCGTTTCAACACACGAATTGACATCAAGAATCTGGCAAACTAAATACAAAAATGAAGTATATATATATATATACATATATACACACACCAACATATATATACATACATACATGCATACATACACACACACACACACACACACAAACAAACACAACAACCTTCTTTCAGTTTCTACCAGTCAAATCCTCTCTCTCAAGGCTTTGGCTGGCCAGAGCTTAAGTAGGAGATACTTGCTCAAGATGCTATGCAGTGGAACTGAACCTAAAGTTATAGGATTGCAAAACAAGCTCCATAGCCACACCATCACCACCACCACCACCCTGCTGTCCCTGCTATTTTTATTCATATTTGCGTATAGGTGCAGGTGTAGCTGTGTGGAAAGAAGTTTGATTCCCAACCGCATGGTTCTCAGTTCAGTCTCTCTTCATGGCACCTCAGATCAGTGTCTTCTATTATAGACTTGAGCCAACCAAAACATTGTCAACAGATTTGCTAGACAGAAACTGAAAGAAGCCCATTGCTTTTGGGACTCACACTATTTCTTAAATGCATCAATAATGACTTCCTCACTGTTAATGCCTTCCTTGTATATTGCACAAATGTAATTCTTTTTTCCCAAATAAATTGCACTTCACATTCAGGGCTCTGATGAAGCCATTACACAACTGTAATACTTTTTTTCCCAAATAAATTGCACTTCACATTCAGGGCTCTGATGAAGCCATTACACAACTGTAATACTTTTTCCCCAAATAAATTGCATTTCATATTCGAGGCTCTGATGAAGCCATTACACAAATGTAATTCTTTTTTCCCAAATAAATTGCACTTCATATTCGAGGCTCTGACGAATCTATAAGGTGTTATTCAGGCACTCAACTATGAGTCCACTGTGTCTAATAGCAGAAACAGATGCAAGCTAATGAAGTGCATTACACAACCATCGTTTTTCTTGTGTCACCTCTTTTTCTTTTTACTGCTCTATACTCATCTAACATTTTCTTCTGAAATATCCATGTATTGAGTTCTATATCAGGCTATTAGTCTCATAAGGCCTAAGTGAAATATACGTGTGTGTGTGTGTGAGTGTGTTTGTGTCTGTGTTTGTCCCCCTACTACTGCTTGACAACCAGTGTTGGTATGTTTATGTCCCTGTAACTTAGTGGTTTGGCAATAGAGTCTCAGTAGAATAAGTACTAGGTTTAAAACAATATAAGTGTTGCAGTTAATTCATCTGATTAAAAGTTCTTCAAGGCAGTGCCCCAGTATGGTCGTAGTCTAATGACTGAAACAAAAAAAAAATAATAAAAGACACACACACATGCACATATTATATGCAGCGCTAGTAATTAGTTATTGCAACCCATTAAACATCAGTGTAGTAACATGGTAGGTGAGCAGAGAACAGATGGTAATTTCAATTAAGAAATGACAGGGAAACAGAGATTACACAATCACTGACATTAGCTTGCAGTTGTTTCTGCTATGAGAAAGCATTGCACTCAGATTTGAGTGTGTGTATGACGTTTTATAGCTTCCTTAGAGTCATTTAAGTTGCAGTAAGTGATAAGATGTTACACAACCACACAGATTTGAGTGTATTGCTTCTAAGAGCAGAAACAACTGTAAGCTAATGGAAGTCATTGCATAACTTCTGTTGCTTTTTCATAAATTAATTCATATCTATCTATCTATCTATCTATCTATCTATCTATCTATCTATCTATATATGTATTATATATATATATATATATATATATATATATATTTGTGTGTCTGTGTTTGTTCTCCCTCCATCACTTGACAACCAATGTTGGTGTGTTTACATCCCTGTAACTTAGCGGTTCGGCAAAAGAGACTGAAAGAATAAGTACTAGGCTTACAAAGAATAAGTTCTGTGTTCAGTTTGTTCGACTAAAGGTGGTGCTCCAGCTTGGCACTGAAACAAGTAAAAGAATAAAAGAATATAGCTCTGGGGTGGAATCAGTAAACTGGGAAAAGATGTGGAACTCATCATTGCCAACAGGTTGTCTCATTTGGAAGCCATTCTTTTACCCATAGCCTCTTCATAACTTAATCTTAGATCTCTCTTGTGAACGTGTAAGAATTGATAGGAAAAACAAGTTAAGCTATATGGGGAAGGCTGAAGATTCTACGATAAAGACTGACACGGAGGTTGAGGAAGTGGTAAGCAACACAGGGGCTGTGTTGCATGGGTTGATGGTAAGTAAAGAACTGTTGTCTACGAAGGATCGGTTTTTTGGTCAACGGAACAAACTTCAGAGGAATGATAAGCAGAAATATCGTTTTCTAAATAAGTAAATTCAACTACATGTATTGACTATTGTTCTTGTTTGTGATAATAAGTGTATGTATGCCTCTATCTATCTATGTATATGTATACACACACACACACACACACACACACACACACACACACACACGCACGCACACACACACACGAACGCACACACACACGCACACATACACACACACACACACACATATACATGCATACATCTATGCATGCATGTATGTATATATGTACAGACATATACACACACAAATCACATACCACGTATATAGTCTTAGGGCAATTTGGTATTGCAATTTGTCAACAGTGAGTTTGTCATTAGTCAATTCATTGTTAATTTATTCATCATCAGTGACTTTGATTATGAATGGTTTTACAATTTCTAAATGCGATTATCAACTGAAAGAAATGGCCAATCTATTGTTCAGTTTGAACTGTGCATGTGAAAAAGCAATTGTTTCTTGATTCAAGGCGTCAAGTTGATGGTTAATGTCATGTCATCACAAGTGATTCCTGCAGTGTTTTGTATAATACAGTTTCTATTACATACTTTTGGTTTTGTTGAAGAGGCCTACAGATGAATGAATTGCAACAATCCAGGATTGTTCTTGAGAATTGTAAAGTTGTGAAGTGCTTTCCTGTCGCCTTCTTCACCACAGTGTGATGGCCGTATCTAGGCTCACCAGAACACCTACCATTTAATTAAGATTTGCAGGTGTCCATCACTCAAGCATCATCAACCGAGACACTTGTGCTGCACTGCTGCTGCCCAGTGCAGGGCGTGGCTAGGTCTATTGAAAGGCAGTCTAAACTTGCCCTAACACAGCCATGTCCTTGGGGAAATGCTGTTTTTAATGATTCCACTGCTGCCACCCAAACAGCATTCTGCCCCCTGCTGTTGCTGTGATTCCCCTTTCAGCTGCCTTTTGCAACATACAGAGGATACGGGAAGGTATTCTTTTAGAACCCCACCCCTGGGCTAAGTTTGCATTCACGAAATTGTATAACATCATGAGAAACCATACTGTGAGCACCACCAAGACTAAGATCCGTATATTGAACTGCTCTGTCCACCTTGTGTTAATGTATGGCAGTGAGACATGGTCTTTAACATCAGAAATGAGAAGGTGCTTGGAGAGCTGGGAAATATGGTTCTTCAGGGGAATATTGAGGATAGCATGGACAGACAAAATGTGTAATGAAGAGGTGATGACCTGGGCTGTGGTAAATAGGAAGCTGCTTCATGAGATAAGAGCCAAGAAACTGAGATTTCTCCATCCTGTAATGAAGAATGTGGGCCCAAGGAGAATTTAGAGATGACTGGAAAGATTGAAAGGAAAAGAAGCAGAGAAAGGAGAAGGATGATGTGGATGTTCAAGTCTGAGGAATTGGTTGGAAGAAGAGAGGCATTGAACATCAGGAAGTGGAATTGTTATGGAAAACAAGGAACAGAGGATTGTGTCAGGATGTGATTGCCTATAAAGATTGTTTGCCAACATAACATGGCAATCCTGGTTTAGGACAAATGTTACTGTGATTTAGTCCCAGGAGACATTGTCTCCAGCTGGTTATACGACACAATCTGTGTCCTTATATTTTCGAACAAGGAAATCTAAGTATAAGGACATAGATCATGTTGTATAGCCAGCTGGAGGCGATGTCTCCTGGGGCTAAATTACAGCAACATTCACCCTAAACCAGGACTGCCATGTTATGTTGGCAAACAATCTTTATTCCAAAGTACTGTTGCTGAATATCTCTCATTGCGAGATTTACAAATAGTAATTTTCCAATGATTGCCTTTGTTCTGCATTCTGAACAAAGGCACCTAAAACAGTAGAACCAATGAAAGTAGGTGCTTGCAAGCTCATTATTTCAGCGGACAGGGAAAGTAACAATATATAAAGAAAACTGCACATATACAAACATGAGCACGAAAAGAAGACAACATGGGAGGAACCAGTTTCAGTAAATATTGCATTAGTGTAACACTTAAAAAGAAGAGAAAGTCTTGACATTTTGGATAAAAGTCCTTCATCAGAATAAAAAAGGGAGAAAAGAAGAAGTGATGAAGAGAATGATTGAGCTGGAGTAACATATAATGGAGAAGAGCTGTGAGTAGCGGGGTCTAAACTGGGAGCAAAAAAGGAGGAGGGGGATGAGGAATAGTTTGAGATGGGAATGCAGATGATGAAGGGTGTGGTGGCGGAGGTTAAGCATCTTGGAAAAGAGGGAATGAGAGAAGGGGAGGAGGTGAAAGTGAGAATGAAAACAGAGAAGGAGGAGGTAAGATAGTTGTGGAAGATTAGATTCAGTGTCGAGAGCAGTGGAAAGAAAGAAAGAGTCTTGCAGAAGTGTTAAAGAATATATATATATAAAGTACAGGTGTGTCTGGGTGGTAAGAAGTTTGCTTCCCAACCACATGGTTCTGGGTTCAGTTCCACTGTGTGGTACCTTGGACATGTATCTTCTACGATAGCTCTGATCTGACCAAAGTCTTGTAAATGGAGTTGGTTGATGGAAACCTGTTGTTTATGTATCAATGTGTGAGTGTGTCTCTTCACAACCAGTGTTGGTGTGTTTACATCCGTGTAATTTACTGGTTTGGCAAAAGAGACCAATTAAATGAATACCGTGCTTAGAAAAGCATAAATACTGGGGTCATTTCATCCAACTAAAATTCTTGAAGGTAGTACCCCAGCATGGCCATAGTCTAAAAAGGGATTCAAGTAAAATAAAAGAGAATTAATACGAAAGCAATAAGTACAAAAAGAAGACAATGCAGAAAGAACAGTCTTCAGCAGATTATTTACATTATTTACATTTGACAGTTATTTGTCCTCATCTTGTTTGTTGTTAACACAACATTTCGGCTGATATACCCTCCAGCCTTCATCAGGTGTCTTGGGGAAATTTCGAACCTGGGTTCTCATTCCTAAGGTATTTTTCAATGTTATTACTATTATTATTATTCAGGTCACTGCTTGGAATCGAACTTGGAATCTTGGGATTAGTAGCCCGTGCTCTTAACCACTATGCTATATGCCCATGGGCATATGGTGTAATAACATGAAAAAATACCTTAGGAATGAACCCAGGTTCGGAATTTCCCCAAGACACCTGAAGAAGGCTGGAGGGCATATCAGCCGAAACGTGTTAACAACAAACAAGATGAGGACCAATATCCGTCAAATGTAAATAATGTAAATAATGTAAATAATGTGCATGATTTAAGATCTAATACTTGGATCAGGATTTGTCTCTCTCTCTCTTCATCTCTCTCCCTCGCTTCCTCTTTATTTCTTTCTTTCTCTGTCTCTCGTATATGAAAAGGTATCTATGCAGCAAGAACGTTGAACAAAATATTTCTGCAGCCATCTCCTTCCATAACAAAGCTAACAAAAAGCAATCAATCAACAAACACATACAATATCCATAAATGCAACAACAACAACAACACCAAGAAGAAAAGGTGAATTTGGTGACTCATCTGAAAATGCTGCAATCAAAAACAATAAAACAGCTACATAAATATACTTGTAAATACATACATACATATATATATATATATTTTATGTGTGTGTGTGTATTTGCATAAATACACACACACACACACACACACACACACACACATATATATATATATATATATATAGACGTACAAGCATATGCTGTTATAGACGTGCACCCGAACACACACACACACACACACACACACACACACACAGTTATTTATTCATGTAATCTCAAGGAAACTCCCTAGACATAAATCAACACATCTGTATCAAAATATGCAATGGAGGACAAACTGCATAATACTAGGAAACGGTGCAGTCAGTGCATGTGCAACTTCACTAAGCATGCAGGGGATGAATGCAGGCTGGAAAATTGAGATTTGACCATAAGCTCTGTTTATGAGTGTAGATGTAGTGATGTGGTAAGAACTTTGCTTCAAGACCATATGGTTCCAGGTTCAGTCCTACTGTGTAGCATCTTGAGCAAGTGTCTTTTACTTTGGCCTCAGGCTGGCCAAAACCTTGTGAGTGGATTTGGTAGATGGAAACTGAGAGAAGCCCATTATGTGTGTGTGTGTGTGTGTGTGTGTGTGCCTTTGTGCCTCTGTTTGTCCTCCACCACTGATTGACGACGGTGTTAATGTGTTCCCATAACTTAGCAGTTCAGTGAAAAAAGACCAACAAAATAAGTCCCAGGCTCAAAAAGCGAAAAAGTCCTAAGATTGATTCATTTAATAAAAAAATCCTTCAAGGTGATGCTCCAGCGTGGCCACAGTCCAATGACTGAAACAAGTCAGAAATAAAGGTTTAAAGGTATTGAAGAACTTTACATGTGGTTGTGGCTGTTTAGGTAGGATGTTCATCTTGTAAGCATGTGATTTCAGGTTCAATCACATTGCATGGAACCTGGACCTGTTTTTTTCCACAATAGTTCCAGTCTAACCAAAGCCTTGGGAGTAAATTTAACTAATAGAAACTCTGCTACTAACCCCAAGATTCCGACTTCAATTCCAGGCAGTGATCTGAATGATAATAATAAGAATAAGAGCTCCTACTTCTGCTGGTGACAAAGGGCCTCTCACTCAGAGTAAAAGATAGACTGTATGACACATGTGCACAAACAGCCATGCTACATGGCAGTGAAACATGGGCTGTGACTGTTGAGGACATGCGTAAGCTTGCAAGGAATGAAGTGAGTATGCTCCACTGGATGTGTAATGTCAGTGTGCATACACTGATGATGATGATAATAATGATGACGATGATGATGATGATGATGATGATGATGATGATGATGATGATGGTGATGATGATGGTAATGATGATGATGGTGATGATGTAGGTGGTGGTTGTGGTGATGATGACAGTGGTGGCAGCGGCAGCAGCGATGATGATGATGATGAGGAGGAGGAGGAGGAGGAGGAGGAGGTTGATGGTGGTGGTGGTGGTGGCAGCGGTGGTGGTGATGCTGATGGTAGTGGCAGTAGTGGTGGTGGTGGTGGTGATGACGACGACGACGACGACGACAACGACGACGGTGATGATGATGATGATGATGATGAAGATGAAAGTTTTAATGATATATCAGAGGTAAAGTTTGGAGAATTTTGTTGAGAGGATAATGGACAGTTCAAATGTTCAAATCCCGTCACTTGCCTTATGTTGAGGCTGTAACCAAGTTACTTTTCAGTTTTCTGAGCTGTAATAAGATACGACAGGCAAGAGGCAGTTATTGAACCGCAGGTGGCAAGGATTACATGCACAGAACAATGCTTCGCATGGAAGAATTTATCTCAGACATATTGGCATCTTATCCAAGTGGATATTTGTTTTTTGCTCTCACACTGACGGTAGTGCTCCAGCATGGTCATGGCTCTAAATGTTTTAAACAAACTAAAGAGATTAAGGATTGCCATAGAAAGTACAGATCAGCACCGACTCAACAGACTGTGGTAGTCTTTGAAAGAACAGAGAATATATTGTGTAAAATATGATAGCTGTCAGATCAAAAGAAATTATCATCATTATTATTATTATTATTATTATTATTACTATTGTGAGACACAATGACCAAAGTGGAGTAGGTGGAACTTTTGAACTTTGATTCCTGAGATCCTATCATGTATTTTATGTTGCATTATGATCTCCAGCAAAACACTTAACC
Organism: Octopus bimaculoides; assembly: GCF_001194135.2. Classification (NCBI taxonomy): domain Eukaryota; kingdom Metazoa; phylum Mollusca; class Cephalopoda; order Octopoda; family Octopodidae; genus Octopus; species Octopus bimaculoides. The sequence continues at coordinate 1,919,172 of NC_068985.1, read as the reverse complement.
TAGCAAGCTGGAAATGATGGCAACGTTGTTTGTTCCTTCTCTCTCTCTCTCTTTTTTTTATATTTCTTGCTTTGAACTTTAAAACTAATGAATAAAAATATATTTTAAAAATCAAAATTGAATTTCAACCACAATTGATTTTAAGAAATCTGAAATTTGAATTTTTTGCTTACATATTCCGTATAATATCATTGGATTAATCTCTAGCTATGTTCTTGCTTTCTTTTAGCTTTTTCCCATTTACCTCAAATTATCTTTTTAGGCAAATTAAAGTTCATCAAAAATTATTTGTAAGTCTTTCTCGAAATGTTACAAAACCTCCAATTACTGAGCAAGCAGATTTGTGTTGTGGATGCTGTGGACAACAAGATCCAATAACACTCAAGCACATTTGTTACTGTTGTTGTTCCTGCAAACAAAGGTCAAATTTTCCTTTAATTAAATTTTTGGAATTAATTTTTAATTCATTGAAATTATTTCCTCATTTCTTTCAAGATTGCTTAGAGATTCCTTTAGGCTTTTTGTTTTTCTATTCTAACTAAACATAAATTTATGTTTAAAAGAATTTTTTTGCCTACCTTATTCAGTTCATTTGTACACATTTCATTTATTTCAATCTAAACCATTTGTTTATTCAAGTTAAATTAGGTTATTGTTTATTTTCTCTAACTAAGAAGCAAATTCCCAATTCACTTAAAATATTTTGCATTTGCCATTCACACATTTGCTGTAAATAAATTCATTTCCAAGAAAATTTCAATTCTAGTGTAAATTTCTGGATTTTTCATTTCAGGTTTGGTGCATAAAATTACTATTTTATTTCAACAATTTGCAATTTGGAAAAAAGTTATCATAATCTGAAAGATGGGGAAAAAAAAAAATTCCACAGGAATTGTAGTCTTTAAAAATATATTCTGTGATAGTTGTCACATGATTGTTATGTAACTGCTGATGTATCATTATGTAACCATTGACATTATACCATCGATATGCAATGGTTGCTATTATATTGGTAATATTTTTTTTACTCTCTACTTTATCCTATGATGTAATTGTGTTACAACAGCATTGTTATGCAATAATTGTCATGGTGTACGCTAACCGTGATGACGTCATCGCTGTGTAATAAATGTGATGATATCATCCTGATGTGAAAGCTATGATAATGTTCGTTTTATTCAATGGGTGTGAAGGCACATGGCTCAGTGGTTAGGGTGTCGAGCTTACAATCGTGAAGTTGTGAGTTCGATTCCCAGACTAGGTTGCATGTTGTGTTCTTGAGCAAGACACTTTATTTCACGTTGCTCCAGTTCACTCAGCTGTAGAAATGAATTGCAACATCACTGGTGCCAAGCTGTATCGGCCCCTTTGCCTTTCCCTTGGATAACATCAGTGGTTGTGGAGAAAGGAGGTTGGTATGCATGGACAACTGCTGGTCTTCCATAAACAACCTTGCCCGGACTTGTGCCTTGGAGGGTAACTTTCTAGGTGCAATCCCATGGTCATTCATGACCGTGGTGGGGGGATCTCTGATTCAATGGGTTTTGTTTGGAAAGATACTAATCTTCACAGCTGTTGCAGGGCAAATCAGGCCGACTTGGCTCTTTTTAAATATGCAAGTAGAGACAGCAGAAAAAACATGGGCAGAGTGAGAATTTTGTGGAAGATCAGTTTTTGAAGGAAGGAAGGAATGGTTGTTGTGTTGGTAGAGCACTTGGAGGTGTCACAATATGAGTGATAAGATGAGATGAGGTGAGTGACTCAGGTGGATTCTTTAATGGAGATAGCATATGGCCAGCAAGGTGGAAGGAAAAGAGAGTTGAGGAAACAAGGAAAACTGCAAACCAGATGTGTTATATGGACTGTTAGATATGTAATTCGTCTGACGTTCCGTGTGTCACTGTGGTTCGTCTGAGTTCATTGTTTCATTGTTGTTGTTCTGAAGGACTGGGGTAGTAAAATGTCATTGATATATATGGCGGACATGACTTTTGTTTATTTATAACGAACATTGGGTGAGTGCGTTCTTTGTATGTAATTGAATAATAAATGTAATAATTAAATTTGTATAACTCGTGTTATCTCTGCGAGTCTTCCGAGAGAAATACAACAAGATGGATACTTATAAGTACAGTGTTCACTTATTGGTGGCCACTTGTCGTCATGAAAGATGAGAACTTGCAACCATCATCTCTGATAGGAGATTACAGATCATCGAAAGTAAATTAAGACATGAAGAAAACTAAATCAGGGATATGATGCTGAACACTGGGAATTTAATGGCTCCTCTGCCACATTTGAAGCAAAATGAGGAAAAGGTTCTTTTCTACTCAAGGAACAAGGCCCGAAATTTTGGGGGATGGGGCCAGTCGATTAGATCAACCCAAGTACGCAACAGGTACTTAATTTATTGACCCTGAAAGGATGAAAGACAACCTCAGTGGGATTTGAACTCAGAACGTAAAGACAAGTGAAATACTGCTAAGCATTTTGCCTGGCATGCTAACATTTCTGCTAGTTTGCTGCCTTAAAATGAGGAAAATATTCTTCTCTACTCCTGGAACAATGCCTGAAATTTTTGAGGAGGGGGCCAGTCGATTAGATTGACCTTAGTATGCAACTGATACTTAATTTATCGACCCCAAAAGAATGAAAAGTAAAGTCAACCTCGGCGTAATTAGAACTCAGAATGTAAAGACAGATGAAATACCTCTAAGCATTTTGCCCAGTGTGCTAACCACTCTGCCAGCTTGCAGCCTTAAGAGCACATGCAGTGATTGAAGTACAATGGGTCAAATGGGAACCAAAGTACACAGCTGGTCAACTGGTAGAATTGTTTGAACAGAGTACAAAACACATCGTAGTATTTTTCCCATATCTCAACAATTTGAGTTCAAATCCCAGGACAGTGAGATTTACCTTTCATTCTTTTCAGATTATTGTTTTAAAAAAGCAACTGGGCCAAGTGGAATGCTTTGGTGGAATTGTTTAGGGTGCTGGATGAGGTACCCCACAGTTTTTGCTATGATTCTTTATGTTTTGAGTTCTTGGCTGAGAGACAAGGTTCACTGGTTGGTTTAACATTCCATCCACCCGATTCTTTGAGGATTTGTTGCAGGCAATCCTGTTAAATCTCTGGTTAATCTTTTATCTTCTACTTTTTACTTGTTTCCTTCTTTAGACTGTGGCCATGCTGGGGCACCACCTTGAAGAAATTTTAGTCGAATGATCTGACCCCAGCACTTATTTTTTGTTTTTAAGCCTGGTAGGTATTCTGCTGGTCGTTTTTGGTGAACTGTTACAAGGACATGAACACTAGTTGTCAAGTGTGTGTGTGTGTGTGTGTGTGTGTGGGACAACAAACACTGACACAAAGACACACACATACACCCATACATACATACATACATACATATATATATATATATATATATATATATATGATGGGCTTCTTTCAGTTTCTGTCCACCACATCCACTTACAAGCCTGAAATTATAATAGAAGACACTTGCCCAAGTTTCCATGTAAGGGGCTGAACCCAGAACCATGTAGTTTGGAAGCAAGCCTTGTACCGTACAGCCATGCCTGTGCCTGGCTTGAGGATTATTATCTTCCATTTTCTCACCATTCTCAAAAGACCTGAAAGAAAGGCTCACAAATGCTGTTTTTCCCTCCATAACTCAGCAGTAAACTTAGTCAAGTGATTGGTTTGAGTTCTTCAAGGATTGAACTTGTGATCTTCAGGTTCTTAATTACTATATATCTCTATCCCTCATTGTCCATCTCCCTCCCCCTCTCTCACTGCCCTCTCTCTACCCTCTTTCATTGTCCATCCCCTCCCCCTCTCTCATTGTCCATCCCCTCCCCCTCTT
>NC_068985.1:1908064-1915290 GCF_001194135.2 Octopus bimaculoides | reverse complement strand
CCCCCGCTCTCATTGCATCTTTCTGTCTCTTTCCTTCAATAATTTAATCCTCAACTTAAACTTTTCTCTGCAATGTCTTCCCAAAAGAAACTTTGATTTAAATCTCTGAGTTCCAAGTTCAATTCAGGATGGTCTTCAGAAGAAGTAACAGGAATCCTTTAATCTTTTACCAAAGATAAACCCTCAGCAAAGCCAGTGCTGGTATTCAGCAAGCCTAAGAATTCTAATACTTGGGAAAATATAGAATTTTTGCAAAACTTTTTTTTTTACCATTGTTTATTATTATGATTATTAGTGGTGATAGAAATGGTAGTGGTGGGGGTATTAGTAGCAATAATGGTAACGGTTGTAGTGGTAAAGGTGGTTGTAGTAGTGATAAAAAATAAAACGGTTGAAGTAATAGTAGTTGTGGTCATGATGGCATTAGTGGCTGTAGTTGTGGTGGTTGTAGTAGAGGTGATGGTGTTGGTGGTGATAGGGGTGGAATTTTTATATAATAAAATTTCAAGCTACCCCCCCCAGTCGTTTCCCCCACCCCACTCGCTATGTTGTGTGTGAGTTTTATGTCAGTGATTCCCATTGTTTATGCTTATGTTTGACCTTGTAGTTCCACTTAGTTCTGCTGCACCACACAGAAAAAATATTAGTAAATCGCATTTTATCAATTTCTAGCTTAGCTTAGCAACAATAAAATATCATTTATTTCAGTTTAACATCTGACCCTGTTTTCTTGACTTTTTTTTGTTTCTTTTTGTTTTAGTCTTTTATGTTTTGCTGGAACCAAACCAACCAAAAAATAAATCCAGCCAACCCTTCTCTTCAACTCCTAACAAACAATAAACAAATATTTCATTTACCATGACTCCACGAACCCTCACCACATACCCACCACCACCACCACTGCCACTAGTACCATTACTGCTGTAGAGTCTACACCACCAGAAATATTTTCATCACATTACTAAAAAGCAAAACAAATTTGGCCTAAAACTCTAGGGTTTTGAGTAACTCCTGTAGTAATCTCAGCAAACACACATTAGAGAATAATAGTATATGATCATTTGAAGAATTTCTAAAGATTTCTGGAAGAAATCAATGAAGAAGGTACCATTTTTGCAGGAGATTTAGAAAGTCTGTTCACCAATGGTCAGGATTAGGGGTGGGGCACAGCAGAAAGAGTAAAACAAGAGTCAATTAAAGAAGAATTTACTGAGGGAAAACTGTAAAGGGCCACTGGAAGGCTGCTTAAGGGCTGCATGTGGCTCTGAGGACCATGGCTGAGAACTACTGGTTTTGAAGTAGAAACAATGGAATTATGCTAGACAAGGCCAATAAACACTCCAAAGTCACCTATGATACCAGTTGACTTATTGGGGATGTTATTAGTGAAGCATGGAATGGAAGAACCTTTTTGCTGTCCACAAGGCAATTTATATAAACAAAAAGATTATCCTCGGCTTCTTCTTTGGGGATCACATTCATAGTATTCAACTTAACCCCTATAGAGATAGACAAACACAGCAAAGCACAAACATAGAGTATACATTAGAAGATAGCCTGGACGGTGGGGATAACCTGGAAGAAGAGATCACAAACAACTGAGTACTAATGTTTAGCATCATCTGCAGTCATTGACATATATTTCCATGTCTAGATACAAACGAAATATAGATAAAAACAAATAAGGCATCATGGGTGTATACATCACACACACACACACACACACACACACACACACACACACACACACACACACACACACACACACACACACACACACACACACACACACACGTACATATATACATACATATGCAAAGACCAAAGTTCTAGTAAGTAGGAAGGTGAACTCATCACACATCCCCTCAGGTAGGTGGCCCTGCTCAATCTGGAGAAAAGATATATATATTTTTATATATATATGTATATAATTGGCCCTTTTCCTCTATGCAGACGGTCAGTTTAGCTTAGAGGTCACTTAATCGAACATATCAGGGGCTCCCCTTCTTGCAGCTTCTATCACAGTACTTGCATACCAAGAGGGTAGCTTGGTGCTCTGTATTTCTGTTGTTTTCCTTTCGCTGCTGACGCTTCTCAACTTGTTTGTTTCTGTAGCTGCTCTCTCTAGCAAAGCAGTTCCTTCGTCACAGTCCTCCATGTTGTTCTGTCCTCAGCCCTCTCTTCCCAGGTGCTGACATCCACCTCACATTTGGACAAACATGCATATATATATATATATATATATATATATATCGTTTGTAGAAATACATAAATCTGGAGAAGAAGCACACTCTAAGATGTAGAGCAGTTAATATGATAATGTGATAATATGATAATGTGATAATATGATAATGTGATAATATGATAATATGATAATATGATAATATGATAATGTGATAATATGATAATATGATAATATGATAATATGATAATGTGATAATATGATAATGTGATAATGTGGGAGGCTGGTTTATGGGGTTACCTGAGGTTTCTCGCTCATAAGGGGTTTAGTCCTTTTTTTTAAGAGGTCTTAGTCCAGCAGTGTTTGGGGTCTGAAGATACATCGTAAGACTAAACCCCTTATGAGCGAGAAACCCAGGGTAACCCCATAAACCAGCCTCCAACATTATAATATATACATATATACAGTGCAATGTCACTTTGAGAGAAGCATTGGGTATAAGAGACACCAGATGTGGTGCACAGGAGAGAAGACTGCACTGATATGGTCATGTGATGCATATGGACGAGGACAGCTGCATAAAGAAGTGCTGATCTCTTCTCCAGCTGTAACTCTACTTCCCACTAATTTGGTTGCCTTTGGTTCTCAGTCGAATTTACAACCTTTCTTTCCTCAATTCTACTGAGGCCATCACACCTTTGTATGCTTGGAGGGTTTTCAACCTCTTGCCAGCTAGACATTCAGGCAGACTCATCATTAGCTGGAAATCGATCGACACTATCTTTTTCTCTTAATTGCTTTTATTTTTCTTTAATTTTATCACACATCTTCCTACCCTCATACGCTCCACTGAGTTTCCTTATTGTCTCTTGAGTGACTGACCATTATATTGCTTTTTAAGCTAATCCCTCGTCTCTCATATCTAAGAACTTTCCATCCTGTCTCTCTTCTTCTTTCTTTTTCCTGTTCTATATATCTTTCCACCGACTTCTTCCTTCATTTCTAATGTTATTTTGACCGGGTTCTAACTCTTAGGCCTTGTCTCTGTTAGTGCATATGTGCGCTTGTATGCATCTATGTATAGCTGTCAGCTGAGCCCAGAGCTCACTGGTTTGTGTGAAGAATTTGTTAATTTCCTTTTGTTGGACACTGAAAGGAGATCTGCCCATTGCAACAGAATAACTCCTTCTATCTGCATCAATAACTCAATTAACTATTTAATGTTAGGAAGGGAAAGTTAGTGAGTTCAAATTCCACCTGTCGCTTTTGCCTTTCATTCTTTCGAGGTCAATTAGTTAAGTACCAGTTGTATATTAGGGTTGATGTTACCCTTCCCCTCAAATTACTGGTCTTGTACTAAAACTTGAAAGCAATGGTAAGTTCAAGAGATTGGTGAAGTTTATTTGTCATGGTGACAGAAAATGTGTTTGAGTGTTTGTATGAATGTATGTAATTATTTATTGGTGGAATTGTGTTTGTCTATGTGATCCAACCCACATCCTTCACTTGTCCTCTTCCTCCTCAATACCACCACCACCACCACCATCCTCATCATCCATTCCTTCCCTCCCACTTTAACTTGTCATCATAACTGTAACTCTATATGTGGTTGTTTGATGTATTGTACCGCTCTACCTTCCTGTCCCCTTCCTCTTCACAATACATTAATCTCTCACTTTTGTGGTTGCATGAGAGCTGTATGTATCTCTCATGCAACCACAACCTTTTGACCCTTCCCTTCATTTACCTCACATCCTTGGCTTCACTCACTCTCACACTGCTTTCCTGCTAAGCAAGTGTCCCCTCCACAAAATCAATCTCTCAACTTCACGGTAAATAAATTTTACTGATCTTCAGAACTTTATGTTGACTGATTTTTCCTGATGCAGACAATCACCAGTTTCCTTTGATTCTGGCTATTACCCTATTTTAATGTTATATTATTGAAAAGGTATTTTAATGAAGTGAATAGCACTAACATGCTATCTTAAAGATAGATTTTTGGCAGTGAGGTGAGCTTTTATATATGGCTATTATCTAGTGTGTAATTTCTGTATGTGAGTAAAGAGCAATATGATAAAATATATGAAACTGAGGGTGAAAATCACTGTGGAAAAGTTGAGAATAAATGAATGCAGCAGATGCTTTGTTGGTTCAAAAGATTTATAGATGTTATTTGGTGCTCCTCAGTTAGCTTCAATTCATAAAAACGTTCTAATCAAGACAATCTAATTGTTTTAGTATATCAAGTACTACATTCTCTTAAGTATCCGTTCTTGAAGGCAGTAATGAGGGAATTGATTGAAATATAGTTGCTATTTCTAGCAATTGTTTGATTATGTAAAGACTCTTTCAGTTGTTGATTATGCTCAAATTATCCCTAATTAAGGGCATGTATAATAAAAGGTGTTGCAGCCGTGACCATCATTACTGTTTTGCATAATATGGACTACATAATCCCATGTGGTCTTCTTTTTAGAAAGACTCATAAGGTATGATTTGGAAGGAGTTGGTTATTATTTTTAGCATTTAGAGTGACCATGCTGATGACCCCTCTTATCTGTTTTAGTTGTTTGCCCTAGTTATCCTGATTGAGTATATAATGAGAAGTAACTCATTCATGTCTATCTCATCCCTTTCTTAAGACAGGACACAGAACCTCAACAACAATGTTTATTTTTCATAGTTTTTAAGGTGGTAATAGCATCTTTAAGCATCTATTTTTCTAGTGCTTGTGGAAGCTTATAGCTAATCCCTTGTTATAATTATGTATATAATTATTAAAACCACCTAATTGGCACTTGTGCCAGTGGAACGTTGAAAGCACATCAGAGAGTGATCGTTGCTAGAGCCAGAGATTGGCTTCAATGACAGTGACTTGTGAAAAGCACCATTCGAGTGTGAGCATTGCCAGTGTTGCCTTACCGGCACATGTGCCAGTGGCATGTGAAAAACAACATTTGAGCATGGTCGTTGCCAGTGCTGCTGGACTGGCTCCTGTGCAGGTAGCACGTAAAAACACATTTTGAGTGTGGTCGTTGCCATAACTGCCTGACTGGCCCTCATGCAAGTGGCATGTAATAAAGTACCCACTACACTCTTGGAGTGGTTGGCGTTAGGAAGGGCATCCAGCTGTAGAAACTCTGCCAAATCAGATTGGAACCTAGTGCAGCCTCTGGCACATGAGTCCTCAGTCAAGCCATACAACTCATGCCACCATGGAAAGTGGACGTTAAACGATGATGATGATGATATATATATATATATATGTATATATATGTATATATATATATAAAAACATACATATGCATGTGATAGATAGAGGGGAGGAGGCAGACTGTCATGAGTAGGAGTAATATGATTTTGTATAATAATTTAATGTATATATCTTTGTATATGTTTATACATATTTGTGTCAGAGAGAAAAGGGAGGGGGGAGAGAAAGAAGGGGAGGGAAAAGTGAGCATGTTATGATATTTGCATATCAGAATGTTCATCTGCTTAGATCACATGACTGCAACATGTGCTGAAGCATAAGGGAATCTACATGACAGCCAAAGGTCTTCTTAAGAGAGAGAAAGAGAGAAGAGCCTACGTCCACCTAACATATACAGGCTGAGTAGCCAAAAGAAATATATAAAAGCACAGAGAGGAATGGTGTGGAAGAGGAATCGCTGTTGCTGTCTCAGTAGAACAGGCGCCGATCAGCAAATTATTCTAATATGGAGATAAATATTGGATTATCAAATTTATATTCTTTTATTAAAAAAACTTGTGCTTAATATTTTAGTAGCTCCCTGAACGGATTGCCAAAATTTCGATAGCTTAGTAAGCAGATTGTTAGAAGTTTAGCAGCTTACCAAAAGGTTATGTCTGGGGTAGTGGTCATGGTATAATACAGAAGCAATTGAGTGTCAAGCAAAACATTTTTCTTCTGCTTTTATTTTCATTTTGAAGTTTGGATATTGCTCAAGTCTAATTAGCTTTTCATCCTTTCAATGAAATAAACCGTGGGGTTAATATAATAGTGCTCCAGTCTGACCACAGCACAGTGACAGAATCAAGTAGATGCATAACACAAAAAAAGATATACATATACGTACATATGACTTTATTGTATGGATTTTTAGTAGTAAGTGGGTTATACATCTTTAGATTGTATACCTGACTTTCTACTATAAAATTAAAGAAATAGACGGAACGCTGAACTCCAGACTAAACAACTCAAACAACATTTATTTAGGTGGTAAAACATACATATCTTTAGTTATACATCTTTAGAGGTGAGAATAACGAGCTGTCGAGTATAAGACCGAAAGATGTAGAGACAGCTTTTAAACACACGTCCATGCTCAATCGCTGGCCAGCGAGAAAGAGAATGAATTGAGCGGGAAACGCTTGCTTGTTTAATTCTACGCATGCGCAGGCGTTACTACAGATTCTTAAAAATCAAGGCATATCAACTTGTAGGAGACCAGAAATGGCTAGGTACGATAACAGTGAGATCACATTGAAATAAACAGCATTGAATACACCAAATGTTGGTAGGATACTGTAGACATGCAAGCACCAATCCAATTCAAACCATATATCCAACTCAGTGTTGGGCCCTCAGTGTGGTGTATGTATAAAAAGGAAACACAAATGGCATTTAAAATTTATGGCAGCTGTTTTGGTAGAATTTCATTTATTTAATGCAGTTATAAAAGAGATTAAGTACTAGGCTTACAAAGAATAATTCCTGGGGTCGATTTGCTTGACTAAAGGCAGTGCTCCAGCATGACCGCAGTCAAATAAAAGAAAAATGAATAAAAGAACATACATACATATATTCCTTCCCCTCTTATTTGCTGCCCACACATGACCCTTGACTGATTTTCTGTCTTCTACCTTTTTGCCCCAATTCTATGCAAATCTTGCAAGTGCTGCCGATATAAAAAGTTCCTAACTGTATTGTTAAAGGCACGAAACTGGGTATTAGTATTTTTGGTTGATAACTAATGAAATATTAGGGTCCTTGTGTCTGTCCTATGTGTACGTTTTG
>NC_068985.1:1904328-1907707 GCF_001194135.2 Octopus bimaculoides | reverse complement strand
TATATATATATATATAAAACAATTGTGGAAGGTGTTTATAAGCCATTTAAAACACACAAAAACTGTTAGATTCACTTCAACATTTAAATTTAATTTACCGAAATATTTCTGTGCATGGAATTTTGTCAGTGAACAGGTTAGGGTCTCAAAGCGATGAAAATATTTTGGCAAATTAAATTTAAATGTTGAAGTGAATCTAATGGTTTTTGTGTATTTTAAATGGTTTATAAACACCTTCCATGCTGCAATTGCTTTCGTTCCAGCACACAATCACAGATCAGGTCTCTTGCTATGCAAGTACATTTCATATATATATATTCAAACACAGGATAATGGTAATAATGTAGGATGAACATGATAAACCATCCATATTTTGCAGAAAAATTTGTTGGCTACTGACAGATTTTTCTGCAAAATATGGGTAGTTTATCCTGTTATCCTGTTCATCCTACATTATTACCATTATCCTGTGTTTGAGAATAAAATTGTTTCTTTATCTTTATCTTTCAATACATCTCAACGCTTCTAAAGCAAACTTTGTTGACCTTCAACATAAGTTGAATTTAAAATTTATGTATATATATACAAGAGTTAAAGAATGGAATGGATAATATCCGGGCTACATATGTTTCATAATGAGTGAAACTTTGGAAGTGGTAAATATCTAAGCAAGGTGTATACCTCAGGATACTCTTCAAGCCAAGGGTGTCTAACTTAAATGAAGTTTACATTGTCGTAAGGAGAGACATGACAATACACACCATTCCTTAACTCTTGTATCTTATTTGCAAATCTGGCAATCCTGCCTGCCTTACCATGAAATATAAAACATTTTTGTCAGCTTACGCTTCAGTAAACCACTATTGTTCCTGGAAGTTGTTTTTATATTTTCCATGGTTTGCTTCAGGCTAACATACTTGCTACACCTTGATCCTTAGATCTTACATTCATATATCATCATCATCACCATCATCAGCATCGTTTATCTTCCGTTTTCCTTGCTGGCATGGGTTCAACTGGGGCCTGGGAAGCCAGGAGGCTGCACCAGGCTCCAGTCTGATCTGGCAGAGGAACCAACCTGTCTTTTTAAGAAGTTTTCTCTCTTGTGTGTAGCTACACACAAGAGAGAAAACCTCTTAAAAAGACAGGTCGGTTGGGCATAAAAAGTTGAGCATCAGATGTTGGACATAAGAAGCATCAAATGTGGTGTACAATAGAGATGACTGTGCTGGTATGGTCAAGTGCTACATATGGAGAGGAAAACAGCTGTGTGAAGAAGTGACACACCCTAAAAGTGGAAGGAACCTGTAGAAGAGGGAGACCCAGGAAGACATGTGATAAGGTGGTGAAGCATGACTTTTGAACATTGGGCCTCACAGAGGTAATGACAGGAGACCAAAACCATTGGAGATATGCTGTGATTGGGAAGACCTGGTGAGTAAAGTGAGATTGCAGCTGTGTCCGATACTAGTGTCACATAGCCCTAAACATACTCTGAATCACCAGGTGACAGCTGTGCTTGAGAAGACCTGTCCGAGCCAGTCATGGCTGATGCCAGTGCCACCTGACTGGTACCCATACAGGTGGCACATAATAAGCACCATTCAAATGTGGGTTGATGCAGTGCTGCCTGACTGGCTCCCCGTGCTAGGAGCATGTAAAAAACACCATCCAAACATGCTCGCTGCCAGTGCTCCCTGACTGTCTCCCATGCTGGTGGCAAGTAAAAAGCTCCCACTGCACTCTTAGAGTGGTTGGTGTTAGGAAGGGCATCCATCGGTAGAAACCTTGACAGATCAGATTGGAGCCTGGTGCAGCCTCCTGGCTTGCCGCCAGTCCTCAGTCGAACTGTCCAGCCCATGCCAGCATGGAAAGCTGATGTTAAACGATGATGATGATGATGATATGTGTGTGTGTGTGTGTGTATACATAAATATATATGGATAGATAGATAGATAGGCAAGTAAGTAGTTTGCTCTTTTGTTATATCTAGGATCAACAAAAATGTACTCCATCCATTAAGAGATAAATATCATTTAATATACAGGAATTCATAAAAGAGCTACTAATAGTTTCATGCTGTAAAGATACAATAAATTGGCAGATTGATATGACGATGCCATGTACCTCCCAGCAATCTAATGATATGCACTGAGCCTGAAAGATTGCTAGGAAGTACATGGTATAGTCATATCAATCTGTCAATTTATTGTATCTTTGCAGCATGAAACTATTAGTAACTGTTTTGTAAATTTGTGCATATTAAATATGATATGATTGACCGCTAAAGCAACAAGTTTTTTTTTATTCTCTCTCTCTCTCTCTCTGTATATATATATATATATATATATATATATATATATATATATATATATATATATATATATGTATATCATTTAGTATACACAAATTTACAAAGAGGTACTAATATGCATGCATACGCATACACCCTCCACACACACAACAATATAAAAATCTTTCTCTCTCTCTGAGTCGAAGGCAAGTTTTTGGTGCCTGTAAAACGTGTGTCTTCTCTGCAGGGGGTGGCAGGGGGGGGAGAAGGGACATGTGGTGGGGCCAGAGAGGAATGGGTCTTATAAGCTCCATGCTCCACTGCAAGTGCAATGGCAGTATATGCATGTATGTTTGTCTCATGCTGGTATAGGTTGGACATTTGGACAGGTTCCTGTGAACGAGCACAGAAAATGGATGTTAAATGATGTGATGATGATGATGATGATGATGACAATAATGATAACAACAACGACGATGACGACGACGATGATGATGATAATGATGTCGATGGTGATGTTAATGATGATGATGATGCTAATGATGATGATGATGGTATAGACATACAGAAATACTCCAGTCCACATGTATGTGCAGCCACAGCGATATCAACACATATATATGCATGTACACATGGCTACAACATGCATACTTACACATGCTTTATATATACACATATGCAAATATCCATACACACACACGTATATACTTAAATGCACTGACATAGCCACATGTAAGCCACATTCAGCCACATGCAAGCCACATTCAGACACATGCAAGCCACATTCAATGTACAAGTTTGAACATAAAACTAATTTTATGTAAAATATTAGATTTTTTACTTTGATATTTATTCATCAATTCTATTATCTATTTTATTTTTATTTTTCAAGCCTGTCTATATATGTGTGATTGTGGGTGAATGGTACACGTATATATTATGTGTGTGTGTGTATGTATGTATGGATGTATGTATGTATGTCTATTGGTATATGGGTGTCTTTTTGTTTTGCCTGTGTTTAAATATGTCTTCATGTTCTATATGTATGCATACACACACGCACACACACACACACACACACACACA
>NC_068985.1:1896258-1903727 GCF_001194135.2 Octopus bimaculoides | reverse complement strand
TATATATATATATATATATATATATGATTGTGTGTCTAACTATGTATGCAGAGGTGTGCATATGTGTATTTGCATTTAGGTGCAGGAGCCTGTATGTATGTATGTATTTGCAAACGTACATGCATGTGCATACAGATATACACACACTCAACCACACATACATACACATGTATCTGTATATGTGCATGAGCAGGTGTGTGTGTGTGTATGTATGTGCATGTGTGCCTATGTGCATATGTTTGTGTGTGTGTATTGTGTGGTATGTGTATAAATATATAAAATGTAGTTGAACTTAATTATTCAACATAAAGTGTAATCAAATTGTTTTCTTTGATACTGCAAGAGAATTATATCAGGTGTATTTCATTACTGAATATATTTCATCGATTCATTGTGGCAGTGTTACTTTACTGAAACAACAGCGTAACCACCAACAGCAGCAGCAGCAGCAGCTACAATAATCATAACAACAACACTAATAATAATAATAATGATAATGGTAACCGATTGGAAGTGTTAACATGCACATACTTAGTCTTGGTGCAAAAGATGGGCTGCAGCAAATATTCGGTTCAATTCCACAGATTTGCTTGACCTTAACCAGTTGAGCCCCTTATTGGCTGACCATGTGTGTATCATGCTGATTGTGAGAAGAATTCTTTGGGGTTTGAATAATTCACCCCTGGAAATATGGGTGTTTCATTCATCCTCCTTAACCCTTATTCAAGGGCCTTTGAGCAGGATGAGCTAACTGGGCCTTTTGATATTTTGATATGAGATCATCTTGTCACACACTTATGGTGGTGATGCACGTGCCTGGTGTACCCTTATCAGACGGGTTGTCATGATGGGTATAATGGGCTTCGTATATTTTACCCCAGTGTCACTTTGATGGCATGCACTGCTCTCTCACCCAATAATAGTAATAATAATAATAATAATAATAATAATAATAATAATAATAATAATAATAGTAACAATAATCATTGTTGAGGAACAGTGAATTTCTTCAACCCCAATACTTCATTTATAATCTCTGGATATAGGAAAGACAACATTGATACCGGTTCCATTTGAACTCAGTACATTAAAGCTTGTAATTAAATAATCCTTTGTATTATAGGCCTGAAATTTTGTGGGGGTGGGGTGGGGGAGTAATTTACATTGGCCTTAGTGCTTCATTGGTATATATTTTATCGACCTCTGAAATGATGACCTTGGTAGAATTTGAACTTCCATTTTGTCCAGCTAAGGATTCTGACAGCTGATGGCCTTGGCTTCTGATTAATATGAGCCAATGTGTCCTCTGCTCTTCCAATCCACTGTCTTTCAGTCCATTGCCTTAACCAATCAAATGATTCCTTACATAGGTGCAAGGCCAGTAAATATATCCAACGCCAGTGAAGGAAAAATACAATTTGTTAGTGGCCCCTACCATACACTGATGAATCAAAAACCAAATCTATTCTACTGGGATTTGAAACCAGAATATTTAAGCATGTTGCTAATGATTACAATATTTGCCACCACTGCTGTTTCTAGCACTCAGTGATGTCTCACAATAGCCGAGGGACAACTTCCAACCTTCATTGAACAAACCTTTGAAATGAGTTACACTCATAACCATCCAGTCTAGTTTTTCAGGATTACATTATATTCAATGTTGTTTTCTGTTTTAAAGAGAGGTGTGTGTGTGATTTGGGAGATGGCTGCTATTTCTAGTGGATTGAATCACTATGCAGGTGCTTTTTGTTTAACTTGTGGAAGATGTCAATTAAAGTGCTTAAGATAAATGTATGGCAAGTAGTTTAAAACTGCCAGAAAAACAAGGACTCAGTTGACCCCAACAGGGTTTTAACTCTGGCTGTAATGATTGAATATTACCCAGCAAGACATTTTGTCAGACATTCTACCATTTTTTGCAAGTAAAAAGTATTTAATTAGAAAATTGAATGCATCCAGCAGTCCAGGGTGATGCAATTGATGAGTGGGAAAATAAGCAACTTGGATTATATCCATTAGAACTTATTTGATAAATCCTGCCATGAGATATGATGACTCTGGATACCTATGCCCTGAGTTCAAATCCTGATGAAGTCAATGCTGCTTTCCATGATTTTCAAATTAACAAATTGTGCCTAACCATAGCAACAGATCGACGTGGGAACTTATTTTCTCATTGAAACTTTGAACATTAACTCCACACCTCAACAATGGATGACGACTATGGCTCACCTGGTGGAGCATTTGTTAAATCTGCAAGCTAGATATGTGGACTGCAGGCTGAAGCATTACTTTGCCTGATGATCAGCATTTGTGAGGGACATGGGGAACTCATTGATGATCAGAGCCACATCAACCCACTCCAGGTGAATGTCAGCACAAGTAAAGCAGATTAATGGAATTGTTAAAGTAATCGACAAAATGCTTTTACTGTATCTGTTCTGGTTTGTTGCATTTAGAGTTCAAATTCCACCTAGGCTCCGAATAATCACCTTCACTAACCCCAAACCGTAACAGGATGCGAGAGGTAAATCATGCAAATAACACTGGTACCAAATAGATAAGTTCTGAGTGGAATTGAGAGAAAGGATTCTTCCAATAGGAGCGATTTGCACTTTACACACACACACACACACACACACACACACACACACACACACACACACACATGTGCATGTGTGTCTGTGTCTGTGCATGTGCGTGCACATGAGTGTGTGTGTGTGTGTGAGAATACAATCATATTAACACATTTGTGAACTCTTGGATGTGCGAACACCAGTCGCTGCAGAAATAATCTTGGGAGAGTATTCTCCTCAAAGACAATATGTCAGACAACACATTGGGCTATGAACGACATCACCAGACAGAAAGGTGCGGCTGATGTCATCGCCACCTTGACTGGCTTCTGTGCCAGTGGCAGGTAAAATGCACCAACCGATTACGGTCGTTGCCAGCCCCCTCTGGCCCCTGTGCCAGTGGCACATAAAAAGCACCCACTACACTCTCGGAGTGGTTGGTGTTAGGAAGGGCATCCAGCTGTAGAGACCTTGCCGGATCAGACTGGAGCCTGGTGCAGCCTCCTCGCTCCCCAGACCCCAGTCAAACCATCCAACCCGTGCCAGCATGGAAAACGAACGTTAAACGATGATGATGATGATGATGATATATACACACACATTGTATCATATCTTACATCTAAAGATATCCTCTCTCTTCTGTCCCTGGCGAAAATTAAGTAAATCATGGCAAAAGAGACTTTGTAAGAACCAACAACTGCTCAGTGACCCACAAATATATTAACATTTCAATAATTTTTACAAAAACGGTCTCGGCCACTCCTTGTTTAACACCAATACTGTTCGGAACACCCCTGAGGCTATGTTCCCTAGCCATCACCACCATCACTGCCACCCCTGAACTCATTGTCGTCACCTCTGCTTTCGTTGCCACCAATACCTTTTCTTCCATTCTCAAAACCACCTCCATTATGAAGGCGCCCAGTACCAAGCAAAAAAACTGCCGCCACTTACTTCATCATCTCCAACACCTCCGACTGTATTTCTACTCTCACCATTATCCCAGCCATCATCCATAACATCCCCACAACCACTACCATCATGGTATTACCATTAATACCTTTAACACTATGGCTTCTACATACACCAGCGCAGCACTTATCACAACCATCAACAACTCCACTAAACACCAGTCTACCACCATCACCACGTCCACCAGCAGCACCACCACTGCAACCTCCACCGCCACCGACACTGCCACCACCGCTGCCCCCACCGCTGCCACCACCACCACCACTCTACTCCTGCCTTTCCTTCTTCCTGGACTTCCATGTTGGAAAGTATAAAAAATAAAAAATCCTGTTTTACTTTGAATTAAATCTTGTTCAGCATTAAATCTTTCATTGAATTAACTTGCTTCCTTTGATTTTTAAAATTCAATCTGCTTCCCCCTCTTACTATATAAACTCGCCATTTCTCTCTCTCTCTCTCTCTCTTGCATTGTATCGACATTCCATTTGCTCCCCCTACATAAATTCCTCTCTCTCTCTTTTTTCTTTTTTCATTGCTCTCCTTCATCACAATTCACTCTTTTCCCCTTCTTTCTCCAGATATATGCAAAATATTCTCTCTTTCTCTCCACTTGCCTCTCTCTTTTCTCCAACCCTCACTTTATATTTTCTCCATACTTCACTATATCTTGAAATCAGTTTATTTTTCTCTCTGTATAAATTCTATTTCTCCCGTCTTTATTCACTGTTGCTCATACAGTCTTTCACTCTCCCTTACACACACACACACACACACACACACACACACACACACACACACACACACACACACACACACTCATGCACGCGTGTATGTATGTATCTACGTATGTATTTATGTAAGCATGTATGATGCAGATAACCAGCTGTTAGAATCCAACATACTTATGCTTCAGAATAGAATATATGCAGAGTACAGAGTGTAATATCAGTTAATGAACAATTCAAGAACTGTAATCATGTAATCACTTTTATTGGCTTACAGCTGTTTCTGCTGTAAGAATTAATGCACTCAGAGCTCTGTGCTCACACAAAATCCCATGGTTTCATCAGAGTCAATGAAATGTATGTTTATTTTTAGGAAGCAGTTAAATTACTGCCCTATATAGGATGTTGCTCAAACACTCAGTTGTGAGGGATCCGTTTCTTGTTGCAGAGACAGCTGTCAGCTCATGAAGGTGATTACATAACGCCTGTTCTTATCTCATTCATTAACTGACACACACACATATTATATATTAATACATACATACATACATGCACATATATATATATATATATTATTATAAGTGTTGTTTGGGAAATATACACACACACACACACACACACACCAGTGTTTGGTGTATTGCAACTCAACAGCTTGCATTCATCTTGAAATTATTGAAGGGCTTTTTTGTGTCTGGGGAGAGTCATTCTCTTTTAATGCCTTATTAATTAACACACACACACACCGATTCGATTTTCACTCATTTACTTATTCATTGTTTCAACACTGGTGATGGTACTATGCAAAAAGCATCCAGTGCACTCTGTATTGTCGATTCGGATGGCAGTTTTTGATGTTTGGCATTAAAAAGGGCATCAACCTGCAGAAACCATGCCAGAACAAACAGTGGAACCTGATGCAACCCCAGGCCTTGTCAGTTCCTGTCAAACCATTCAATCCATGAGAGCATTGAAAACAGACATTAAATGATGATGATGATGATGATGTACACACACACACACACACACACACACACGCTTAGATGTCATAGGAGGAAAATGTGTCCGCATGGATGATGGTGCCCTTGTGTTTAATGATTCTGCAAAGAAAAAGGCTTGGAGAAGACATTATGAAAGACTGCTGAATGTGGAGAATGAACAGGAGGAGGAGGGTCTGCCACAGGTTGACCCAACTGAGGGACCAGCCGTCCGAATTGACAGTGCCCTGGTAGGTAAAGCAATTAAGGATATGAAGACAGGGAAAGCACCTGGCCCATCAGGAATCACTGCTGAGATGCTTAAAATATCAAGCAGTGTGGGTTATGGTCTTGTCACCCACATCGTAAATCAGGTAGTTCATGAAGGAGTCATACCCAATGACTGGTGTAGCAGCACCATAGTCAACTACTACAAGAGGAAAGGTGAGGCTTTAGATAGAAATAACTACAGGGGTATCAAATGTATTGGATCAGGTGATGAAAGTTACAGAGAGGGTCATGGCCCAACTAATTAGGGAGAGAGTTAGCCTAGATGAGATGCAGTTTGGTTTTGTGCCAGGTAGAAGCACCACCGATGCTATATTCCTGGTAAGGCAGCCTCAGGAGAAATACCTAGCCAAAGATAAACCTCTGTACTTGGCTTTTGTTGATATGGAGAAAGCTTTTGACAGGGTCCCCTGATCCCTTACCTGGTGGTCAATGAGGAAACTTGGGATAGAAGAATGGTTAGTGAGAGCTGTACAGGCCCTGTACAGGGATGCTGTCAGTAAGGTGAGGGTTGGGAGCGAGTATAGGGAAGAATTCCAAGTAGAAATAGGGGTTCACCAAAGATTAGTCCTCAGCCCCCTCTTATTCATCATACTCCTCCTGACAGTAACAAAGGAATTCAAGATATGCTGCCCCTGGGAGCTCCTCTATGCTGATGACCTTATTCTAATGGCCAAGTCACTGCCAGAACTAGAGACAAAGTTTAGGGTGTGGAAGCAAGGTCAAGAATCGAAGGGCCTTAGGGTTAACCTAGCAGAAACCAAAGTCTTAGTAAATAGGAAGGCTGTCAAATCACATCCCCCTTCAGGAAGATGGCCCTGCTTGATCTGTAGAAAAGGCGTGGGTAGAAACTCCATACAATGTACCTGGTGTAAGCTATGGACACATAAAAGGTGCAGCAATATCAAAGGAAGGTTAACTTGGAAGATAGTTTTTGTGTGTGGCAGATGCACAGGGGCAATAAACGCTGAAGATGTACAGAAAACAGATTCCATCACATGCCTGGGGAAGAAACTAGAAGTAGTTAAGAGGTTCCGCTACCTAGGCGACCAAGTCTGTAGTGGGGTGGTTACTCTGAGAGTGTAGCAGCTAGAATAAGAATAGCCTGGGCATAGTTCAGGGAACGCCTACCTCTGCTGGCAACTAATGGCCTCTCACACAGGGTGAAAGGTAGACTGTATGATGCATGTGTGTAAACTGCCATGCTACATGGCATGGAAACATGGGCCATGAATGCTGAGGACATGCATAGGCTTGAAAGAAATGAAGCTAGCATGATCTGCTAGATGTGTAATGTCAGTGTGCATACACAACAGAGTGTAAGCACCTTGAGAGAAAAGTTGGACCTAAGAAGCTTCGAATGTGGTGGGAAGAGAGATGGCTGTGCTGGTGTGGTCATGTGTTATACATGGATGAGGACAGGTGTGTGAGGAAGTGCCACACCCTAACTGTGGAAGGAACCTGTGGAAGAGGTAGACCTAGGAAGACATGGGATGAGATGGGGGATCTTTGGAGATATGCTGTGATGGAGAAGACCTGGAAACTAGAGTGAGATAGCAGCCACACATGTCCAGCCCTGATTCATTGGGCGATATGATATGCATGAGAAGACCTGTTGAGTAAAGTAAAAACAAATATCGTAGCTGGAGCTAGTGCCCCCTGAGTGGCTCCTGTGATGCTGGCATATATAAAGCACCATCTGACCATGGTCGATGCCAGGTCTGGTTGACTGGCTCCTGTGCTGGTGGCATGTAAAAAGCACCCACTACAACTCTCAGAGTGGTTGGTGTTAGGAAGGGCATCCAGCTGTAGAAACACTGCCAGATCAGACTGGAGCCTGGTGCAGCCTCCTGGCTCTCCACACCTCAGTCAAACCGTCCAACCCATGCCAGCATGGAAAACAGACGTTAATCGATGATGATGATGATGAT
>NC_068985.1:1894168-1895218 GCF_001194135.2 Octopus bimaculoides | reverse complement strand
ATATATATATATATATATATATATATATATATATATATATATATATATATATATATATATATACATATATATATATATATATACACAACACTTATATAAACATGTATGAGCGTGCACACACACACACACTCACACATGCATACTCACATGCACCCATATACAGTTATGCATATTTGTGTCTACATACATAAACACTTCATACAAACACAACATCCTACACAAGGATACATACCTATACACACACACACACACACACACACACACACACACACACACACACACATATATATACCTACATATCTACACAGATATATTTGTTTATTCATATGTCCACACATACAGACAAATATATGCGCAAACATTCACAATAATATCGTTTGACCTTTCTGAACAAATCTTATATCATAGGTTTAAATGTGGACTTTTGAAGACAAGTGAATGTAAACATTGAAAAGAAGAAAATTCTTTCATAATGCCAAGCAACTCGTTACTGAGTGAAAGCATTGGAGGTTTGTTATTCACAGCCTATTATTAAAAATTACAGTTCATGACCTTTAAAGTCAATTGTTTGGATGTAACTAGCTTTGCTTATGGCTTTGCATCTTCCAGACAGAAACATTTTATTTCACTTATACTTTCACTTTCACTATCAAAACTTAACAGACTATCATCTAGAGAAGAAGAAGAAGAAGAAGAAGAAGAAGAGCAACAACAACAAATTAAAAAACAAAATATGCAACAATTTTTTTTTTTTAGTAATTTTCATGTTTTTCTTTATTTTTTCCTTTTTATTATGTTATCTTTTTTCTTGTATTTATGGTAATTGTTGTTGTTTATTGTTATTGCTATTATTATTATTATTATTATTATTATTATTATTATCATCATCATGACTATTATCATTCTAATTATTATGATGATGATGATGATCATCATCATCATCGTCATTATCATTATTTTTATAATAATTGTTGTTGTTCTTTTTGTTATTATTATTATTATTATTATTATTATTAGTATTGTTGTTGTTGTTGTTGTTGTTGTTGTTGT
>NC_068985.1:1870818-1892750 GCF_001194135.2 Octopus bimaculoides | reverse complement strand
TTTTCATCATCATCATCATTATCATCATCATCGTTGTCATCACCATCATCATCATCATCATCATCAACATCATCATCATTGTTGTTGTTGTCGTTTTCATGATTGAAATCAACAGTGTCATTGTTGTCATTCTTGTCATCACCATCATCATGATCACCTTCATAATCAACACCATCTCTATACCACCATCTCCACAACTGCTGTTTATCCATTTACATGTCTATCAGCATCATTTAATTCCAACCTGTTTAGTTGATTCAAGCAAACTTTTCTTCTTTAGTGTCTGGAGAGAGTCGTTCTCTTTTGATATGCCTTATAATTTCACACACTCACCGATTTCCACTTATTTCTTTTTATTTTCCTAAAATTTTCGTTGCGTCTTGAAAGGGTTGCAAATTTTGCTGGTGAGTATGTTAAATTATAAGGCACCAAAAGAAAATGACTCTCCCCAGACACAACAGAACATGCTTCAACACACAAACTCACATAAAGAATCTTGCAATCCAAGTCCAAAAACGAACTTTGCTTCCTTAGTTTGTCTGAGAAGAAGGACCAGTTCCTGTGATCTTTGCAGGTTCATTGAGACTGAGGACATTGACGATGTGGTTGATGTTTAGTTAGAACACCTGAATGCCTATGTCATCATTCATCATCATCATCGTTTAACGTCCATTTTCCATGCTAGCAGGGGTTGGACGGTTCGACTGGGGTCTGGGAAGCCAGGAGGCTGCACCAGGCTCCAGTCTGATCTGGCGGTGTTTCTACAGCTGGATGCCCTTCCTAATGCCAACCACTCCAAGAGTGTATCAGGTGCTTTTTTTACATGCCACCGGCACAGGGGCCAGAAAGGGTTGGCATCGACAATGATCAGATGGTGCTTTTGTACGTGGAGAGATGAGAGTAGGTGAGTGAGTTTTTTTAAGGGCCTTGCTGCTCCCTAGTTCAGAGGTAATTATAGTAGTTACATGGTTACAATGTGTTGATTAGTAAATCTTATCCACTCTACCAAATGGTATTTTTGGAATGGCATCAAAGAGGTTTCTGTCTGATGACAGCATCATGTCAAGTGTTACCTACTTCAACCCTTCCCTCTTTATAAATGGGCCCTTGATGACTTCTTACTGGGCTGTCCATCTCTCAGCACATTTTGGTCTTGAATTGTTATCAACCCTTCGGTAGTTTTGCCATTTCTTTTTGTAGGTGGGGCTATTGGCTCTATGCATCACCATTTTTACTTCTGGGAAGAAGTGGTCCATATTAGTCTGGCCTCTGTCCTTTGACCTGTCCAGCATGGAAGGCCCTACCAGGGGACTGGAATTTGTAGTGGAGCATATCCAGGGTAATGTGGGTCATATTTCAATTTTACAGAAGGTCAGCAGCTTATTACAGCAGAGATAATCTCTAGATAATCTCTAGATAATCTCTAGACCCGAACAGGAAATTAAGAATCTGCTATAGAATTATGGCAATGTTACATGAGATTTCTTTCAAAGCACCATTTGCTTTGAGCCTTTCATCTTTTACACTCATCTACCAAAACAGGATTTAATTCTGATGCACCAAATCATAGACTTTATGGTTGTCATAGTAAACTATAGTCAAGTTTCTGACTTCATCTTGAAAGCATTTATATTTAGCAATTAATTGTAATGTATTAATAATTAATAATCATATGTAAGGAATTAAAAATGAATAATTACATATAATATATTAATAATCATTAATGATGTGGATTGTATTAACAAGTAATTAATCATCTGTAATTTATAAGCAATTGCTTACTGTACCAAGTCTTGGCTGGAATGTGACTGGAATGTGGCTGGAATGTGGCTGGAATGTGACTGCTGCTATTCCAGTTAGCATGGCTTTGTGTACCTAGTCAAGATTTCTGTGAAAATCTTGTATGAGGTGCTTAAACAAGTGTTTTGCCTGTAGTTATTTACCTCATTAAATTTGTTTCAACTTGGGAGGGAACACAGTTCAACTTAGATAACAAGTTTACTTGGTCAGATCTTGCCTGGGGCTAAACAACAGCTACAGCATAAACATAACACACACACACACACACAGGCACAAAAGCACACACACACACACACATACACACACACACACACACACACACACACACACACACAAGCACGGCATGGGGATTAAAACCAATTTCTATATTACAAGACACACTGCTTTCCAAGTTCACTTTGACTTCAACAAAATTTTAAACTGAATCAATACATTCCACAGAATGGTTTGTAAAAGTTTCTTCAAACTCTTTCACACTTATTATAAAGTCTTCAACACTTTTGCCAATCTCTCTTCTACATTCCTCACTATTTTGTTTGCCCAAAGAAATATCAGTGTTCTGGTTATTCCCTTCCTGTTTCAGAGTCTACAACTCCACTAACTTTTCTCCATCTAGTCTAAAACATCTACAAGTATCCTTCACCCAATAATACACACAAAACTCATTAACATTTGGTGTTTCATAGACTTCCTTCTACGGTTAAACTTCCAAATATCCCTACACTGCAGACCACATTAACTCTAAGCTGTTTCAATTAATCTTGTTTTTCTTTATGGATCTGTAAGTCTTTCAACCATTTTCTGGTTACCAACACACATGAATCCTTCTTAATCAGGGTTGATCCATAAAAAACTGGCACTCTGTCAGTTATGATGATCAATATTCCAGTTGACCCAATCAGTGGAACAGCCTACTCATGAAATTAAAGTGCAAGTGGCTGAGTACACCAGGGATACACATATCTTTAATGTTGTTCTCAGGGGGATTCAGCATTAGACAGTACATAACAAGGCTGGATCCTTTCAAATACAGGTTCAAAAGTCACTTTTGCCAGCTGAGTAGACTGGAGAAATGGAAAATAAAGTGTCTTGCTCAAGGACACGACACGGTGCCAGCAATCATACTCTAGACTTTATGATCACCAGTCCAGCACCCTAACTACTAAGCCACGTGCCTTCACACCTGACTTCATAACAGTAACATTATATTGTAACATAACACTGCACTGTAACACGGTGTATTGTGACAGATTGTGCCAAAACATACAACAAGGGTGAGCCAAAAAGTTTAGGACAGGTATAATTACCAACACAGGAACATGTATCATTCATCAAAATGAAGCTGGTCCTCTGTGGATCACATCCCTACTTCTCATCATAGTCACCGTTTCTCTCAATAGCAATGAGAGCATGTATCCCTGCCCCGTAAAATTCTGTTGACTGTTCTTTGAGCCACTTCTTCACTACAGTTTTCACTTCCTCGTCTCTGGAATATTGTTTGCCTCTCAAACCCTCTTTCATGGGGCTGAAGAGATGATAGTCTGAAGGCGCTAAATTATTCCAGTAAGGAGGAAGTGAAAACTGTTTCTACTGAATTTAAACAATTTTGTGAAACATTCATGGTAGAACATATAATTTCGTGCCATACTATCCCAGATCTAATGGACAGGCAGGACACTTTATTGTTACCTTCAAAAGAGCCCTTCGAAAATTGAATAAGGAAGCCATGGATGAGGTAGCTCTATAACAACTTTTAAGAGTGTACTGTGTGACACCAAATCCAAATACGCCAACAGGTAGATCACCAGTGGAGCTGATGCTTGCAAGGAAAGTAAAATCAGTCTTTGATAAATTGCTACCTTGCAGGAAAATAAAATGTGCCAGGGAAGACATAACAAGATTCTTTAAAGTTGGTGAAAAGGTGTACATGAAGGTATATAAGAATGGAAAGCAGAGTTGGGAAGATGGTATAATTATCAAATGCATAGGTAAAATGATGTTTTGGGTAAAAAGTAGAAGAGGCATACAAAAGAGACAGAGGAACCAACTGTAAAAGAGATTCGTGGGAAGTGAACCAAAGAAGTTGGAGGAACCGATGGAATGGTTGTACGATATGTTCCAAGTACCAATGCCACTGCTGGTGATTGAACCCAGGCGTACAACTGAGAGGAAAAGAAAACACAGAGTTCCTGAAAATAAAGGCCAAGTGCAAAAAATATTAAATTGTATGGAAAAAAAAAACTCAATAAAGAGAGTTGGGGGTGAATAAAAATTATTGTCGTATAAACTGACACTTCCTAAGAAAACTTAAAAGGGGAGATGTTGTAGGGAATTTGTAATAATGGTACACCCTTCCCACATGACAAATGTAATAACCTAGTCACTATGAGTAAAGAGAAATACACGAAGTACCAGAGTACATAGTAGGTGGTCAGAGATAGTAGTGTCTTTACTGGTTTTACTAAGTATACTGTACACAAAGTGGACATTATAACAATCCAACATTGTAAGGATACAAAAAATAATGAAAATGTTTTAAAATGTTTTTCAAAGTGTTTTTTTGTTTTTAATTTATAAATTGTATACATTTACAAGGCAGATAAGTCAGTCTTCTTTAACAGTTCCCACTTTCACTTGTTCAATGTTTTGCAAAAAAAGAAAAAATTGTTCTTTAAACATGAACATTTTCAGAATGTATTCTTTTACACTAAAAACAAAAGGAAAGTTTTGAAATTGTTATTTATAGGTTCTTATGCCATGCTTTTACTGGTCCAGCCAGCTTGAGATCAAATTGGGTTGATATGTGGCCCATGAACTAAAATGAGTTTGATACCCCTGCTCTAGAACAAGCAATAATAAACGATAAACTAAACAAAAGCAGAACATTTACCATTCTTACAGGGTGGACACAGACGACAACCACAGACAATATACACAATGAAATATATATAAAGAAAAAAACTAGATCTAAAAAACCTGCCAGAAGCACAGATTGTTGTAACAACAAGCTTCAAATCTCAACAGAATCTGTGTCTCCATGAAATATCCTTCAACACTGACGTCCATATACAATACTCTACAACAACATTCTAAAATTACTATCTCTTCTACTCAACTGGGACAAACTTAAAAAAATACACGCAAGAGAAATAGCTTTAACATCAATGGTCTCATTGACTTTAAATTCTGAGCAGAGAAATAACAGGATACAAGGAACAGCAACTGCAGCATTTTGAGCAAGTTCATTTTGTTTATCTATGGTGTGGCCATCACTAAAATTTCTTCTCATATCAATGTATAGATTGAACAGTGAAGAAATTGCAGTTTAACCTAGCTGTCCAAACTACATTGCATGCAACCATCACTGCATATCAGAGTGAACAGTGATGATTTGCAACTAATTGGTGTCATGGTGTAACGGAAATAAAACAGACAGCCTGTAGATTAACCCTTCTTGATGAAGGACGATGTAAAGTGATCCACAACAACCAGCTGCAGTCCATAAGATTCTTGGATCAAAACTAACTTGCAGCTACATGACAACTATTTGTGTAATGTAAGATGCTTGGTCAAGACTGACCTGGAACTACATAACTACATTAACATCTACAAACCCAACAGGGCAGCACCTTTCTAGTGACCGTGTCTTACTATTTTCACTTTTTAGCATTCCGATTATTCTGTCAACTGTAATCACATTATTTACTCACATTGTTTTCAAATAATTATGAATTATCTCATAACTGAGATTTTGATGGTGTGTTTAATGGCATTGTAAAGTAAGTGTGAGAGGGCTGATCTGGTCAGTTTGAAGATAAAAACAGGTAGAATTTTGGGTCAGAAAAGAGCAGTTTGAATTCTGAAAAGTTAGATAAGAAGAAAGATTCATTCAAGCAATAGAGTTCCTGATATAAAAATGATGGGATGGTCATGGCTGGAATGACTTTGATCATAGTTCTGTGTTCAGTCAGGATTGTTTATCTTTCAGATTCATGACATTCATGAGCAATCATTCTGTCAATGTTCTCTTAACAATGGTAAACCAATTCATTTTCTCTCTATCAGGAATCACTCATTTTCCTCTTCTTGCTTCATTAAGGAATAATCATGCTGTATTTTTTTGTTTTTGATATTTTGCATTTTTATTCTCAGTCCCATTTTTATAATAAATATTTTTTAAATGAATTACATTTTCAAACAGTAAAAAAAAAAAAAAAATTATAAAAAAAACTATTTCAAATGTTATCTTAAAACTAAATCAAATTACAGTTCTTATGAAAAAAAAAAAAAAATGAAGGTAAAATCTAATTCTTTTTTCTCTTCTTTTGATTATTTTAACTTTCCCCCCAAAACAAGGTATGAAATATTGGTATTTCTGTATTTGTAAAAGTGGTAAGATTGAAGAATTATCTGATGTTTTTCCCTTGAGAAACCCACTGATTTATGGCTAGTATTTCAGACTGGTTCATTGTTTACATGGCACTAAATTCTCTCTTGACATTCTTAGTGTATTTTAATTAGATAGCTTCCAGTTTAAAGTAATTTTTTCCTGGCTATATGTCCAAATATATCATACTGAAATAGTTCTTCCCCTCATTGCCCAACCCCCAAATCTTTTCCCCTCTTCTTTGTGTAATTTACTCTTGTTTGTGTTTTCGTGTATCTGCATAGCTTATGCTTCAAGCTTGCCTATTTGTCAAGAATTGTACTCACAGCATGTACAATCTGTAAGTAAATGTTATACTTGTATGAGAGTGTAAAAGTATTAACTAATGGTATTCCTTTTTACATCAATTCACTATTAATGTGATCTGTATATTAAAATCCCATTTGATTTAACTTTCATAGACTTCTATTATGACTTTCAGCTACATCAAGGATAAGTTGACCTCGAGCTATGTTGAAGATTACACCTTGAGAGGAATGGATATTCTTAGATAAAAGCACTATGTACTATTATGTAGGCTGGAAGTGTTGTTATCACCTTTGATGTCTAAAAGAACTGACACCTATGACTTCAAGAAAGTGGAGCAGGAATGATTTAGCTCTTTAAGATATGAAGAAAATAGCAAATTTATAGGGAGAATGGATACTTCAAGATAAAGCTACTGTACACAGGTATACAAGGAAGAAGTGATGCAGTGGTTTAAAGGCCGGTGAATATTCTGTGGTGAAAGCTGTTTATATTAATGGCATTATTATTATAACTAAACTAAGTGTTCAACTTTTTTGAGTTACAATAGAAGTCACTACGTTTAGAGTTAATAAATACTCATTGAAAGAAAGATCTAAATTCTTATTCAGTTGATGGAAATTGTAGAAGCCAGTTTATGTCCATGCAGACACACACACACACACACACACACACACACACACACACACACACGTGTGCACCTACATGCATGTGTACATGTGTGTGTGTGTGTGAGCATGTGTTTATGATATTGTATCTATTTTTGAAAAGGGAATCAGCCGTTCAAGAACTAGAACCAGAGATCTCCAAAACATGTATTAAACTGAAATAAGCTTAGGAGATTAAAAAGCCCAAGCATGATCAAATTCTAATGACCGATACCAGTAAGAAATAAACGGTCCATTTCAAAGAATCCTGAATAAAAAGCATTGATATTAAAAGTACAACAGAGAAATACTTGACTCTGTTCTTATGGAAGACATTCAAGTTTGTTCCTAGCTCTAAATACAAATGGTACCAGTATGAGACAAAATATATTTAATTATTAGACATTAGAAGGAAGGAAGGAAGGAAGGAAGGAAGGAAGGAACCCCTTCGGTCATGAATGACGTTGGGATTGCAGCTAGAAAGTTCCTCTCCAAGGCACAAGTCCGGGCAAGGCTGTTTATGGAAGACCACAAGTCACCCAGGCATTCCAGCTCCCATTCTACAAGAGAAAGGCAAAGGCCGATATAGCTTGGCATCAGTGACGTCACAACTCATTTCTACAGCTGAGTGAACTGGAGCAGTGTGAAACGAAGTGTCTTGCTCAAGAACACAACACAGCCTGGTCCAGGAATCAAACTCACTACCTCATTATTGTGAGCCTGATGTTCTAACAACCAAGCCGTGCACCTTCATTACTAGACATTATAATCATTAATTTAAGAGAGAATAACATAGGTTCCCTAATGGGGCTTGAACTAAACATCCATGATTTTCTGGGGAGGCAAAAAACACTGGAATTATCCTAAAATGAAATACTCAACAAGTTCTTTTGTTTCTAAAAGTTTATCTCTGTAAATAGCATTGGTTTTAATAGGGATTATCTCCATTTGTAGCATTAGCAATGAAAGTTATTCTACTGACCCTAACCTCATCAGTTTCATTGTTGTGATGACAACCAACCCGAAGAATATGGAAAAACTATCAATTAACAGCTAATGTGATTGAAAACATCCTTTTTAGGTCTGTTTCTTTGCATCCCACACAGAACAGAAAACCAATGTTGCATTTGATTCTGTCATAGCAGAGCTGCAATGTCAGAAGAATCTCACCTGTTCATCAAAATTGAGCAACACAACTTTTGTGAGACAAAAATTTGGTTTGGAAAGGATACTTTTGTGCATTGCATGACCCTAAAGTGTTCCTGCCTCACAAACTGAACTTGGGAGCCTTATGCTTTCTTGCTAAAAACATTGCCTTCAACTTTGCAGAGTCCTTTTTTGCTTCTATTTTTCAACAATGATGGCTCCATGTGTTGTATGTCTTATATGCAAACCTCCAACTGCACACAACATACCAATGGCCATCTCCACCGAATGTTGTCCCTTTTTACTTCACCAGGCTTTTCACCTTACATACACGCAGTTTGTTTCCAATGGACAAAGCCAGGCCCTGACAGCTTTTTTTCTATTCCATGAAACCCAAACATTGCATTCCAATTTTTGTCTTTTATCTTTTACTTGTTTTTTTTTCTCGTTAAATTGTGGCCATGCTGGGGCACCACCTTGAAGAATTTTTCATCACATGAAATTTTTTAAACTGGTACCTATTCTGTCAGTCTCTTTTGCCAAACTGCTAAGTTATAGGGACTTAAACACACCAACACCGGTTGTCATGTGGTTGTGGAAGACAAACAGACACAAAGATACACACACACTCTCTCTCTCTCTCTCTCACACACACACACACAAACATGTGTATGTGTTTATATATACACACCACAGGGTTCTTTCAGTTTCCATCCACCAAATCCACTCACAAGGCTATTGTAGAATGCACTTGTCCAAGTTCCCATGCAGTGGGATTGAATCCAGAACCATTTGGTTGGGAAGTAAGCTTCTTACCACTCAGCCACACCTGTGTCTCTTTATTATTTATTTCTCAGCTGGTTAAGTACTTAACCAATTAATTAATCAATTGTCTGATTAATCGTTTGGTCAGTCAATCAATCAATTACATTTATCCAACTCCTTTCATTGCCATTTGAGATCTCTTTTGTGACATGTCCTCCCTACTCCATGTCTTCTCCAAGTCTGCACCTACATTTTCCATCAAGTAAATCGACAAGGTATTGGCCACCTTCCCAAGATCCTGCATAACAGAATTGAACCTGGAACCAAATGCTTACAAAGCGAACTCTTTTACTGCCTAGCCATACCTCTATGTGCATGTGCATCACATCATATCATAGCATACACACACACACACACACACACACACACGTATGTGTTTAGGTATGTTTGCATGTTTATACGTAAGATGTTCTGTGCATGCAAAAGGTGGGAATGAATTCTCATGTAAATGAAATTAATGAAAGTAACCATATTCTATATTCTGATATGTTTAATTGTCTGATTTATATGTACATAGTTAATGTAATATTATTAATGCAATACTAGGTTAAACTATACATGGCTAATTGATGGAACATTACTTACACAGCTATTATTATTATTATTATTATTATGATCATCATCATCTTCATCATCATCATCATTATTATTATTATTATTATTATTATTAGTAGTAGTAGTAGTAGCAGTAGTGGTAGTAGACGACTGAAGTCAAAGTTTGCTGTATAATGTGTAATGTTTCTCATTATAGTTCTGCATTTAATAGCATTTCCTTTCAAATTTTGTTTTTGTTTATTTATTTACTTATTTAAGTATTATCAATTTCAAAATTGGCCCCAGGCAAAATGAAGTGAATGGGGCTATTATATCACATGGAAAAATAAAAACGATTGAGAATTGCAAAGTCTAGAAGATAAAAGAAAGCAATTACGACTGATTCGTCATAATAGGGAGAATGTGTTGAAAGGTCAACAGTTCATATTTAGTCCCCATCAGCATGAGTGTATGACTAAGAGAGTAGACCTTCAACTGGTGACTCTGCTGAGCTACACAGAGTATATTTTGCTAGTGTAAGCAGTGGGAGCAATCGCTAGTCTAGCAATGGTCTGCCTTTGGGAAGATTCTATGCATGTTAAGCTTTTCCAGCACTCTCTATACGATCTGGAAGGGTCTGTACCCTCCCCTGTCACCGTAAAGTAGATTACTAGAACTTTAGTTGTTAGAGTTGGAATGAATCCTGGAGCGGTTTTATGTTGGCTTCATCAGGAGGGTGGGATTTGAACTCAGAATGTAGAGAGCTGAAAGTTATACCGTGAAAACATTTCTACCAATGCACCGATGATTCTGTCACTCTCACACCAGTAGAGAAGTGTGAAATGAAGTGTTGAAGTTTCCATGCAATGGGACTGAACCCAGAACCATCTGGGAAGCAAGCTTCTTACTGCTCATCCACACCTGTGTCTCTTTATTATATATTTGTCAAGAAATCAATGCACCACCAAGTGCAGGAATTGAACCCATGGTCTAGAGACTGTGAGTGCAACATCGTAACCACTCGACCACTCACCTTCCCTGTTGGAATAAGAACACTGATGTATTGTTGAATGTTTCATTAGGTTTCAAAGCCAAGTTCATCCCAGCCCACACGGAAAATGTCTCTCTTGAAGAGACAGAACTTTCAGGCATTGGATTAACTCTCTAGAAGAAGATTCTGTAGAAATCAAACATGCAAAATATATTATGTCTACACGTTGAAGAGAATTGGTAGACAGTGAGAAAACACTGGTAAACATTATGCATAAATTAATCTTCTTTTGTGTGAAAGTTTCTCTCAAGTTCTCAAATGATGATGAAACCTGAAGTCATGATGAAAACTCAAGTCAGCATAGTGTGGCTGTGTGGTAAGAAATTTGCTTCCCAATGACTACATGGTCTTAGGTTCAGTCTCACTGTATGGCACCTCGGATGGTGTATTATACTATAGGCCTGGGCCAACCAAAGCCCAGTGAGTGGATTTGGCAGACGGAAAATGAAAGAAACGGAAACACTTGAAGTGGAAGGAAGTTGTGAAAGAGAGAGAGACCCAAGAAGACATGGGACAAAGTATTAAGGACCAATCTCAAAATGTTGAGCCTTACAATGGAGATGATAGAGGAGCAAGATGCATGGCACATTGTTGTATCCAAGGCAACCTGTCCACCATAACAACAGCGATATCCTAAAACCAAAGTGTCACATGAAAAGCTGCTGGTGCTATGTAGCAAGCATTAGTGTGGGTGGTGCTGACACCATGTAGAAAGCATCCAGCACACTCTGTAAAACGGTTGGCATTGGGAAGGGGATCCAACTGGAGAAAGCATTGCCAAAACAGACAATGGAATCTGGTGCAGCTCCTGGTCTGGCCAGTTCCTGTCAAGCTGACCAACCCATACTATCATGGAAAACAGACATTAAATGATGATGATGATGATGATACACACATACACACGCACACACACAATTGTTTGACAAGATCCTTCGAGGCAGTGCTCCAGTATGGTTGCAGTCCAATGATTGAAAGAACTAAAACATAAATTCTGTTTTATTACACAAAGACAAAATCTTAAACTTCTTTGCAAAAAAGCTAAAATGAGGAACTTACCATATATTCATGCCTTTCCCATGAGCATTAGTCATTTAACTGATATAAATCTGCTGCAACAGGAATACAAACTAGTTTGATATTTTTTTGCTTTTAGATTAAGGATTAAGGACCAATTTCGAAATGATACAAAATTGTTGATTTCTTTTAGTATATTGTTGGTATTTATTGTATTAATCCCAGCAGCAGAATTTTAATTCAAATCATAGAAGAATTCTATCATACATCATCTTTCTTCCGATCCTTTTAATATCCATGTCTATGGCATTTCAATTGGTTCCATACCATTTTAGTTACCACACTAATCTTTACATTCTTTTTTGAGGAAAAACCTTATGACAGACAT
The DNA here is from genome assembly GCF_001194135.2 of Octopus bimaculoides. NCBI lineage: Eukaryota > Metazoa > Mollusca > Cephalopoda > Octopoda > Octopodidae > Octopus > Octopus bimaculoides. The sequence continues at coordinate 1,880,652 of NC_068985.1, read as the reverse complement.
GTGAAAAAATAGTTTGTCAAGCTTGCATTTTTCCATTTCATTCCTGGCTGTCATGGCTGGATTTCACACAGCTTAAACTGCATGCAATGTCACTAAGAACTGAACTTGTAAAACTGTATTGTTGTTCCAGCAATATATATATATATATATATATATATATATATATATATATACACACACATATATGTGTATATATATATATATATATATATATATAATGAATCATGGGTGTGAAGCAGCGTTTAGGAATGAACAGAATTTAGGTTAGTTGAAATATATTTGTCACATATTTCAACTGCTAAAGGCAAATCCACTTCAGTTACCATGGAGAAACATCTCTCTTATGGTAAGAAGGTGTGAAAACACCCAATTCATTCAGTGTTGCTATCTGTTAGAATTCCCAGACATTGATGTTTTGAGTTTATTGACTCTTGTCAACGAGATGTACCTAAGAGAGACAACTCTGAACAGACTGAATAAAGCTGTAACTTTATATATAATTCAGTCAACACGTTGAATTATTTGTGTTAGTAGGTCGCCTGATCGGGGCAAATAAGTTCATTCAGAGTTATCTCTCTTAGGTACATCTCATTGACAAGAGTCAAAAAACTTGAAACATCGATATCTGGGATTCCTAGGAGAGTGTGACACTCAACGAACTAGGTGTTTTCACACCTTTTTACCATAAGTGAGAATTTTTCTCCATGGTAACTGCAGTGTATTTGCCTTTAGCTGTTAAAATATGTGACAAACATATTAAAATTAACCCAAATTCTGCATATATAACTATATATATATATATATATATATATATATATATATATATATATATATATGTTTATACACACACACATACACACACACAGATACACATACACACAAACACACACACATATATATATAATTATAGTTGTCATCAACTAAACTTGACTAACCGTGTGAATAACACCTACGCTGCTCTGTTCAGTTTAAGGGTTCGGTGCTCGGGGCCATTGTAACCCCTATCAGAGTATATGTTATGTGCTTTGTAACAACATTGGAGCACTTTAGCTCCTATTTCTAGCAATGCAAGTGTTATTCACATCCTTAGACAAGTTTAGTTTAATTTTCCTTGGGATAATATTGCAAACAACTGCCTTCATATATATATATATATATATATAAATATATATATATATATATATATATAAGTCTGTTTATGTATGTGTGTATATTGCTATAGTGGGTGTCTGCTCATAGTTACAGTCAACTAAATTCCACATCCAAAAATATTAATAAATCTGTGGCTGCCGTAGATGACTCCTCCTTTTGATTCTCTGCTGTGGGAGTGAACTCTCATTCAAGTCATTCGCAAGTTGATTTCTTACCACACGGTTATGTCAGTGGCTGGAATAACTAGTTTACTTTGAATAACCAGATCTAGACAGTCATCTCTCTTGCCCTCTCTCACTTCATCTCTCTCTCTCTCTCTGTCTCTCCCTGTGTCTCTGTCTCTCCCCCTCTCTCTCTCTCTCTCTCTTTACTCTTTGGTCTTTTCTTCTGTCTGTCAACTCAATCCCATTCTCTTTATCTCTCTCACTCTCTCTTTTTTCCTCTCTATATCTCTCTGTCTCTCCGGCCTTCCTGTCCCTGTCACATTTTCCTTCGAGCTGTCAATTTCTTATTCTCGTTCTCTCTTTCCCCTTTTCTCTCTCTCTCTCTCTTTTCCCCTTTCTCTCTCTCTCTCTCTGTGTCTTCCACCTTTGTTCTCTGTATATGTTTCTCACTCTCTCTCACACTTTCTCTTTCTCTCTCTATCTATCTTCTCCCCTTCTCTTCTCAATCTGTCTCTTTCTCTCTTTCTCTCTCTTTGTCTTCCACCTTTGTTCTCTGTATATATTTCTCTCTCTCTCTCTCTCTGTCTTCCCCTCTCTCTCTGTCTTCCCCTCTCTCTCTCTCTCTCTATTTACTCCTTTGTCTTCTTTTCCATCAGTCAACTCAGTCCTATTCCCTCTCCCTCTCTCTTTTTCTTCCTTTTCTCTCTCACTTTTTCCCTTTTCTCTCTCAATTTTCCCCTTTCTCTCTCTCTCTCTCTCTTACTCTTCCTCTCTCTATTTATCTATCTATCTTCCCTTTCTCTCTTTCTCTATTTGCTTCTGTCTTTCCTTCCATTTATCAACTCAATCCCATTCTCTCTCTCTCTCTCACACTCTCTCTTTCTCTATCAATCTATCTTCTCCCCTCCCCTTTCTCTCTATCTTCCCCCTCTCTCTCTCTATTTACTCGTTTGTCTTTTCTTCCATCTGTCACCTCAATACCATTCCCTCTCTCTCTCTCTTTATTTATCTATCTACCTACCTCTCTATCTTCTCCCCTCTTCTGTCTCTCTCTCTCTCTCTATCTATCTATCTTCCTCCCCCCTCTCTCTCTATTTACTCCTTTGTCTTTTCTTCTGTCACCTCAATCCCATTCTCTCTCTCTCTCTCTCTCTCTCTCTCTCTATCTATCTACCTTCCTCTCTATCTTCTCCCCTCTTCTACATACATTAACCACTTCCTTTCATTCCTCGTCACTTCCTAACTCAACTTACACTTGAACCGTGAAACTTGTACACCAATAATTTTAGCAAAAATATTTTATTGCAATTAGTAACTTTATTCAACAGACTCTGTTCTTTGTAAATCTATTTGAAAGCATTCTTTCATATCTCATTCTAGCGATAAATTCATATATTAATGAGCACAAAGAACACAACAAATAAATAAATAAATAGGAATGAAAAGGAAAAATGATTACAGAAAACTCCAGAGGAACTGAAAAGAAAAACAGAAATCTGTTCAGTATGTTAATTTCAAACAGCTCTGATACATTAACTGAGAATGGTAACAACTTCCTAATTAGAAAACTTTGTTGTATATAAATTTCATTTAAGCTTAACAATAAAGCTGATAGCACTTAGTAATATCTTCATAACGTAAATCACTATGAAATGCTCGGTGTTAGCCACTTTACTTGAAATTATTATCCAGCTAGTGTCTTGGAAATGGATTTAATTGAGTTTTATACACTCTTAAAACAGTCATTTATATTTATGACAGGAATCTGGCTTATTACAGAGAAAGTATTTTCCAATTAGTTTCCGAGAAGTTTACACTTCTAACATATTTCTTATGTGAAGACATTATTATTAACTGTGACGATGCTAGGTTCAATTTCAGCTCATGCACTGACGTTAATTTAACTGAATCTATTTTTGCTATTTAAAGGAAATGCCAGAGAAGAATCAAAATTATCATTTTTGTGTCTTCTTTTCTATTTTTCTCTTTTGAGAATTTGATTTCAGCATTCAAATTCTCTAGATCTATGTGTGTTAATATAGACGGTGCTATTTGTTCAAATTAGCCTTGTTGACAGGAAACCCTGCCAAATCACACATGAGTTCACATTGGATTCTCAGTTTCATCATTCGATTGTTTTTTTTATAGCAATACGTCAACACATCTAACACCATTAGCGTAATGAATGCTTCAATGTTAAAGTGTGAAGTTAAATTTATATGCAAAACAAAAGTCGAAAAAAACCCCCCAAAAAACTACAAACTGCAGAAAATTGTGAACTACAATTGAGGTTTGCTATTCTTAATATTAGCAGAAGTTTAATCTTGAGGATTCATACTGGCAGTTTGTCTCTAGGATATTTTCTGAAACAGTTTCTATGGAATTGCTTCTTCTCTGAGTTTCTAATTGTATATTCAAGATAATAAATGGCAATGTTGCAATGCTAACAACTTTACTTTAACAGTTCCAGCAAAACACTATAAGCCAGTGAATATTATTACAGGCACAAAATTCCAATGTCTAAGATACACACTGTTATATTTATAGTCCTGTTCAAAGTTCCTATTTTGCAAATATCATTTTATTTTTAAATATGCATTTATTAGAATAGAATTTTGATACTATTATTTATCATGTTAGTTTCATGAGTTGGAAAGGTTTTGTAAATTTAAATATTGTATATGGCACTGTGTACACATGTGTGGAGATTCTTCCTTAAATATCTTATAATTGTCATTATTTCTTACAGTTTACAATGAATAACACCCACCCACACCACCTACAATACACAACATTTTGGCAGATAATAGGAATTAGAGAACAAAGGAGTACATATATGCATACATACATGTACGCACATGTCTGTAAGTTTTTATATGTATGAATGTGTGTGTGTGTGCATGAATGTGTGTGTCTTGTATTAATGTGTGTGTGTGTGTGTGCATGCATGCACGTGTGTGTGTGTGTGTGTGTGTGTGTGTGTGTGTGTGTGTGCATTCTATCATTCAGGAATAATAGCCAAAGTTATATATTTTGAATAGTTTCTTAGCTTATAAAGAAATGTCGGATTAATTGAAACAGAAATTCCAGCATCGTCTTCCCATTTTTATATTTCAATTCCAACCAGTGTCATTTTTTTACATATAATTTTTCCAAGCTTTATTTTGTTATTCATTTGATTGAAGTGAAAAACAAATAGGTAGCAATAATATGCTGTAGTAACTTCAACCTTCCTCACAAAAGTAAACAGTAAATTATCATTGCAATTAGCAGAGTACATTCTTTTCTTCTTTTTATATACTTATGTTTAAGAAAGGTGAAAAAATAAAGGCAATCATTCTAACTAGGATCATTTACTGAATAACAACCAATTTGAATACACCAATAAGTCATAAGATCAATGTCAATTATAAACAGATTTCTCAAATAAAATAAATCTATTTGTAGGAATCCAATACTTAACAGGATAAAGGTAATTAATGAAATTGGTTGAAAAAGTAATTAAGATAAAAATTTTATAAAAAAGACAAGCAAAATTTTGCAATGGTCTTTAAGAATCCTTCAGTGTCCTGATAGTGCAGTGTAATTAATTAGATTTAACCAATGTTAAGTAACAACATCACAGAGTAATTAAAGCTGTCAATAAAACATCGGTGTTTTGTAGGAAACGATTAGAAACGGTTTTAATGCAAATGTCTGTTGACACTAAACTACTGAGCCTACCATCACACATGTCAATGAGAATCAGTTGAAGCATGCAGCAGCAGCAACAGCAGCAGCTCCGAGATCTACAGAATTAGCTTCGATGGCATCAACAACATTGATACTGTATCAGAAACAGAAAGCAACCGCAACAAGAAAGATAACATCAAAACACAACAACAAATTCTTGCCTCAGTGTTCTTCAATGCTGATTACATTGGCTCTTGCCTAACAGGCCATGTTTTAAGATAGAGCAGAACTATTAAGACACTTAAGTAATGCTTCTGGTTCCAGCTGATGCAGCATCACTGCATGGATGTTGGATACCCTGGGTGGTACCCAAATTAGTTGCCTTCTTTTTTGAACATAGCATACTTTCAATACGCCTTCCTCTGCACACCTCATTCTGAGCCACTGAGCCATAGAGAATAAGGTCACATCCCATGGAAGCAGAAAGCTAAAGAGACAGCATGGATTTCCATGAGCCAATGAGAAACCCTTCAAATGTTGTCAACCTGCTAGAAATAGCAAATCAAATATTAATTGCAACCCAAACCACACAAGAAATGAAGTTGGTTTACATCTGTTGCACCCTCTTCAGAAATATTTGATCTTTGAATAACCTTAGGAAACTTTTACATACACTACTCATAGAAATTGTAGTTGTTACCCCAGTAGCACATAAAAGGCACCATCTGATTGTGGATGATGTCAGCCTCCTCTGGCCCCTGTGCCAGTGGCACATAAAAAGCACCCACTACACTCTCGGAGTGGTTGGCATTAGGAAGGGCATCCAGCTGTAGAAACACTGCCAGATCAGATTGGGGCCTGGTGCAGCCTCCTGGCTTCCCAGACCCCAGTCAAACCGTCCAACCCATGCCAGCATGGAAAACGGACGTTAAACGACGACAATGATGATGTGGACTCGCTCATGCCAGCATGGACAATAGATGTTAAATGATGGTGATGATGATGATGATGACTCAACAACTCATGCTGAGTGCATCAATAGGAATCAGAAATCCAGTAAGTGGAATTATATAATCATGTGACCAGATGTGATCAAGAAGACAACAAAAAGGATGGAAACCTCATCAATAGCAACTCTTCTTTTGGTATGAAATGTGTAGATGGAATGAACTTATTGTATGCAGTGCTCAGGTGCACTACAACTCATCAGAAAAAAGTAGCCAAAAGTGCATGAACAGGACATAGAATAATCTTTTCAAGTCTAGGTACAAGGCCAGAAATTTAGGGGGAGGGGGTCAGTCGATTAGATCGACCCTAGTATACAACTTGTACTTAATTTATCGACCCCCAAAAAGGATGGAAAGTAAAGTCGACCTCGGCAGAATTTAAACTCAGAATGTAAAGATAGATGACGGGACATAGAATAATGTTCAAGAAGTGGACAGTGAATGACTGCTTTTAAAAAAAGGGGGTCAGGGTGGACACCAGGCGTCCTGTTGGCAAATTTCAGGAAGCATGGAAATTTTAAAGGATGTAGTGTCTTAATGTGGGTAGTTTATTCTATACTTCAGCAATTGTGTGCCTGGAAAAGCATTTCTGAAAGTCCTGGGTGCTGTATTGTTTTCTGGTTTTCAAAGCATGTCCACAGGTGTTAGAAATAGAAATAGGGAATTCAAAAAAGTGCCTAAGGTTGTTGTTGGAAAGATGGTGGATAATCTTGTGAGTGTCGACAAGAAGAAAGTGGATTTACCTGTTAAAGAAAGTGCAATTGATGGATTCCTTTCTTAGAAGCAACAATAACAACAGAAATGACAATAATCCCAGCTACAACAATGATAAAATTGATAATTGGTTTCAAGAAATGAAATTTAGAAGTTCTTGTAACCTTAGCATCGTAAAAGACTATTTTAAAAATTTTGTTGTAAGTCTTTTCGATTATATTTAGAAATTCATGTCTTGCGTTTGATATTGTTGTTGCTACCAAGACAGAGTACTTCCTTCATAAATAATCACTATAATTAAAATGACTAGAGATGGTCTGTGTCACAAAATGTCAATAATGTAAAAGCAAAAATTAAGCTATGTTACTTTTACTTTAAGTAGAAGAAAATATCAAATATTTTGGCGAGAGATCTTTATTCTTTGATATCAAAACATTTGATATTTTCCACTTCTTACAGCAAACTAATGACCCTTATTTTCTGTTTTTATTTCCTTCAGAGACTGATATATTAGATGCAATTCACAGAAAGGCAATTTACGTGATTGCTACATTGTTACTCACCAATATTTTCCAGTCTTCAGCCTTTCTTTGTGCTCTTTCACAACAGTGCTTATTCAATAATTTCTCTGATCTTATTGATGCAATCATACTTGTTTCTTTCAGTTTTTTTTTCCTTTTTTGTTTTTATCTAAATATTTTTTTACATTATTGCGAACATTGACTCCTCTCACACACTAATTTTTTTATCTATATTCTTGCAGGAAAAAAAAATTTGTATTTATTCTGAAAGACTTTATTGTAAAAGAAGGGCAGAAGAGAATTAACAGAAGTTGTGGTTAGGAATATGGTGAACATGGCCAAAGACACTCGAAATGATGTTCTAATCAACATAAACTTTAACCATCTTAAATTTTAAATTTCACTGAGTTTCTGGCATTATTAAGGTCAGTTTGCTAAAGATCAATTTAGCTGTTGGCAATCTTGATTGATTTTTTTTTTTTTTTGGAACAGTTTCTGTCTTTTGCTTTTACAAGTCAGTTTGGACCTTGCTTCTTACTATTCTAAAATCACAACCTTTGACCGTGCTAACTACTTCTCTATTTCTAATGATGCTACATTTATTTATTATTATAAAGATTTGAGTTAACATGAAAATTTGAAAAAGAAAAGGAAATAATGTTAAACAAATGAAGGGACAAAGTTTCCTGATATCAGATTTGAAGACATCTCTTGAAATGGTAAACTGCTGTAGTTGCTTTTGCCAACTTAGGACAATATAAACACATAAATATAAAATTTCATTGATGCTTGACAAAAGCAGGTGTATGCACTCTTGAATGTAATGTGCTTGGTATACTATGGAGAAAATGTAAAACAAAATGGATATCAGAAAATTACTATTTGTAAATCTCACAACGAGAGATATTCAGCAACAATACTTTGGAGTAAAGATTGTTTGCCAACATAACATGGCAGTCCTGGTTTTGGATGAATGTTGCTGTAATTTAGCCCCAGGAGATATTGTTTCCAGCTGGAGATGATGTCTCCTGGGGCTAAATTACAGCAACATTCGTCCTAAACCAGGACTGCCATGTTATGTTGGTAAATAATCTTTACTCCAAAATGGATATTGACTGAAGGAAAAGAACTAAATGTTATTGCAAAGTTCATAAAGTTATTGTAATGTGGTCAGGCTGTATTTAACCAGGAAATGAAAGGCACCTGGAGGATGGAAAATATAAAAACCTTATAGACTAGATTCTGAGAGATTTCAGAAGAAATACAAGATATTTAGGAACAAGATGAAAGAGTGAATTGGACAGAATTTTAGTAAAATTGGAGATCTGGCTTCCAAAAATAAGAATTATGAAAAGATTAGGAGAAGATCTTTCTTCAGCAGGAGTAAAACAATGTCTCAAGTGCTTGATTTTTTATATATGTCTACATTCATACACACACACACACACACACACATACATTTGCACACATGCTCACACACACACAAACATGTGCACACATGTACATACACACACATGCACCACACATACATGCACAAATGTACATGCACATTCACACACATGTACACATATATACACATACACACTCACATGTACACATATATATACATACATATTCACGCATGCATACACACAAATGCACACACATATATACATGCAGATGTACATACACATAAAAATATACACACACAGTCACACACATACATATTAATTACTAACCTTGTGTGGAACTAAAGTATTTGCACACATTTCACAGGAATACGGAAGGTTATCAAGTTTGTACCAGGCAATGTGCAAAACAACAGAAATATTCTCAACTAACCAACAAAATGCCAAAAATAATCCTGAACTGCAAATAATCAAAATGATGAAAATATTTGCCAATAAGTTTGCAACAACAAAGTTCATTCAATGCCAGAGTTTGGATTTCTATTGTGTAACAAAGGATATGGAAGCACTTGTAATATTTTGGTTGTCATCATGGATGTCCAGGACAATTTGTATTAGACGGGCATCATACAAAGGGGAAGTAAAATTGCTTTTATCTTAGATAACGCTGTGTGATGTGTAAGAAACCTTTATTGGCAATGGAGGATATCGGGATGAATAAACAAATCCTATTCAGGTCAGTTACAACACAAGAGTATCAGGAAACTGGGCAAAGAATTATTAGGTGCATGTGTCAAACTAAGAAAGGTTTTTGTGCCAGGAAAAATGTTTTATGCAATTCTAAATGTCGATTCCATCCAGACAGCTGTCATGATTAAGAGACTAAAATCATGCAATTGATCATCAGAATGGTTTCATTATGATTTCAATAGCAGTTTGCTTATAAAATTTTCTCATCCCTGTTGTGTTTTACAGATGTTTAGGTTTCACAGAATTCAATTTATTAAATAAAATGCCCAACCCTTGTTGCCTATCATGTTCTGACTAAAAATTTTGGGCATTTTACAGGTTAACTTAATTTCATACAATGCTATTAATATCATACATACATACCTATGTAATACATATATACACATGTATGTGTGTGTGTGTGTGTGTGTGTGTGTGTGCATGTGCATCTGTGTATATATATAATATATAATATATAATGTATATA
>NC_068985.1:1867661-1870681 GCF_001194135.2 Octopus bimaculoides | reverse complement strand
AAAACAACAAAAGATGGAGATGTGTGTGTAAACAACAGACATGTATTAGTTTAATGCTCGGGAAGTGAGAAAGTGTTTTACCTTTCGAGCCTACGCTTTTATATATGTATGTAAATGGCACCTAACAGCACCCATTATACTCCTGGTTGGCATTAAGAAGGGTATTATCATTATCCTCATCATCATTTGATGTCTATTGTCTATGCTGGCATGGGTTGGACAGTTTGACCAGGGCTGGAAGGCTGCACCAGACTCTAGTCTGATTTGGCATGGTTTCTACAGCTGGATGCCTTTCCTAATGCCAACCACTCTGAGAGTGTAATGGATGCTTTTATGTGCCACCAGCATGGGTACTATTTGTGTGACACCGGTATTTGTCATAACTGCAGTTTTATTTGGCTTGATCGGTCTTCTTCTCAAGCACAACATAATGCCAAATGGACTCGGTCATTGCCTCCATGAAGCCCAACACTTGAAGCCCAACATAATGCCAAATGGTCTTAGTCCTTGCCTCTGTGAGGCCCAACACTCAAAAGGTGCTTTTACGTGCCACCAGCATGGGTGCCATTTATTTAACATTGGTCTCTGCCACGACTTCGATTTTACTTGGCTTGATGGGTCTTCTCAAGCACAGCATATCGCCAAAGATCTTGGTAACCAGTCCTTGCCTCTGTGAGGCCCAAAGTTCGGAGCTCATGCTTCGCCACCTCATGTCATGTCTTCCTGGGCCTACCTCTACCACAGGTTCCCTCCACAGTTAGCGATTGGCACTTCTTTACACAGTTGTCCTCAGCTGTAGAAATCATGCAAAATCAGACTGGAACCTGGTGCGGCTCTCTGACTCATCAGCCTCAGTCAAACCATCTAACCCATGACAGGGTGGATGTTAAATAACGGTGATGATGATGATGATGATAACACATGGTGAGAAAGGATCTGCAAACGTTGGGACTCACAGAATGGATGATAGGGGACCAAGTCTCTTGGTGGTTTGCTGTGCTTGAATAGACATGTCAAGTTAAGTAAAAGCTCTTTGTAGCCATTGCACACAGGCTTGTCCCTTGCTCCTCTCTTCAGCTGGGAATCCCTAATCTTGTGGACTCGTAGGTGGTGGTGCCTCATTAAAAGCACCCATGCCAATGTTGCATAAAACACCCAGTGCACTCTGTAAAGTGGTGAGCATTTGGAAGGGCATCCAGTCATGGAAACTATGCCAAAACAGACACGGAGCCTGAACAGCCCTTCAGCTGGTCAGCTCCTGTCAAACTGTCCAACCTATGCCAGCATGGAAAACAGTCGTTAAATGATGATGATAATGATATAAGTGTGTGTGTGTAGACCAGATTAAGCACATAAATGTGAAACAAGGGGGGAAAGATCAGTCCTCGAATACTGGAGGTAGAGTAATATGCTTTATCATTAAAGCTGAAAAAACATCACAAAAATTTGCTACTCAGTGTTTCATGTTCCTGTTTGTCAAACAGTTGTGATTAGGAATGGGACAAGAATTAAGGTTACAAGTATAAATATTTTGTACAATTTACATTGACTTATACACATTTAAATTAGGTTTTATTTTCATTGGTTGCTTCAACTGAAGGGTTTTTTTTAAGAAACGGTGATATAAAATTAAATATTGTATTGTGTAAAATCTAAAAAATCCTTATATCAAACATAAATTTTAGTTTAGAAGGTAAAACATACATGCCCACTGTAAATTAATTAATGTTAAAAAAGTTTAATTAAAATGTGAATCTGTTTATAATAAAATATTCACTTACAGATAATCTTAAAACATAAAAATATAATTTAGACACATGACATTCACATACAAATGCATACATGCATCCATTCATACATGCACACACTAAAAACATATATACATATGTATGCTAACACATACAAAAGCTGATACATACATACATATACAGACAAATGAATATATTTACTAAAGTATACATAGATATCTACACACATATATATACAGGATACATCCCCATGCGAATGTGCTAAAATGTTTTTAATATACAACTTTGTTGTTGCTGGATAGAGAAAGAGGAAAAGAAAAGAGAACCAAACGAATCAGAATAAGTAGTGGTGGGTGGGGAGGGGGAAGAAGAGAGAAAGAGAGATTTTAAAAAATAGCATTCTTAATAGTTGTGGCACTCTGTTGGTTATGATGACGTGGGTTCCAGTTGATCTGATGAAAGAAACAGCCTGCTCGGGAAATTAGTGTCCAAGTGGCTGAGCACTCCACAGACACGTGTACCCTTGACGTAGTTCTTGGGGAGATTCAGCGTGACACAGGTGTGACAAGGCTGGCCTTTTGAAATACAGTTACAACAGAAACTAGAAGAAAGAGTGAGAGAAAGTTGTGGTGAAAGGGTACAGCAGGGTTCACCAACACCCCTTGCTGGAGCCTCGTGGAGCTTTAGGTTTTTCGCTCAACAAACACTCACAACGCCCAGTCTGGGAATCGAAACTACGATCCTACGACCGTGAGTCTGCTGCCCTAACCACTGGGCCATTGCGCCTCCAAGTTCCTAATAGCATCTAGTAGAGAAAAATAAAAAAGATAAGATGCGGCAAAACCGTTATGTGTATAGTCAAGCCTGTGTGTGTACACATATAGATAAACTTGCATAAATATAACCACATAAATACATAAATATATATACATAAAATATAAAAAGAAGAATAGTTAGACACATGTATACACGCATGCATCATCATCATCATCATCATAAACATATATATATTTACATACATATATACATATACATCATCATCATCATCATCATCATCATCGTTTAACGTCCGCTTTCCATGCTAGCATGGGTTGGACGATTTGACTGAGGACTGGTGAAACCGGATGGCAACACCAGGCTCCAGTCTGATTTGGCAGAGTTTCTACAGCTGGATGCCCTTCCTAACGCCAACCACTCAGAGAGTGTAGTGGGTGCTTTTACGTGTCACCCGCACGAAAACGGCCACGCTCGAAATGGTGTCTTTTATGTGCC
>NC_068985.1:1859450-1866188 GCF_001194135.2 Octopus bimaculoides | reverse complement strand
CCTGTCAAAGGCTTTCTCCATGTCAACGAAAGCCAGGTACAGAGGTTTATCCTTGGCTAGGTATTTCTCTTGCAACTGTCTCACTAGAAATAAGGCATCAGTAGTGCTTTTACCTGGCACGAACCCAAACTGCATCTCATCTAAATTGATTCGCTCCCTAATTAGTTGGGCTATGACCCTCTCTGTAACTTTCATAACCTGATCTAACAGCTTGATGCCTCTGTAATTATTTGTATCTAAAGCGTCCCCTTTACCTTTGTAGCAGTTGACTATGATGCTGCTACACCAGTCATAGGGTATGACTCCTTCGTGTATCACCTGGTTCGTAATACGGGTGACTAGGCTATAGCCAACACTGCCAGATATTTTGAGCATCTCTGCATACATATATATGCATACATATATAGGCATACATATATATGCATACATATATATGCATACATATATATTCAAAACTGTGTGTCCAGTGTATTGACTATTGATATAAGAATACAATTTATTAATGAGGGTAGAAATTGATATTAATCAATTAAAACCAGTGGTCTAGCATATTAAAAAAATCCGAAGATTAAAATTATATTACATACAAAAATAAGAGGAATGACCAGCAAAAGTAGACTCCTATATGCTAGAAATAGATGCTGAATCATCTAACCACAAAAAAAAAATATGTTCTCAGTAAAAATTCAGCGACACAACAAACTGTAAAAGGGCAAGACAAATGAAAAAATACTAAATAAAAAAACGATTAACCTATGTACCATGGTTTCATCTGTTAAAATTTACATAAGTAAATATCTGCAGGATTGTCAGCATAGTCCGTTGATTCGCAATGCAATTTCCAGAACTAGACACAAGACGTCCACCCGAAAGGGAGCACGTGTAGAGTTCTACAAATTACATTCAGTGTATCATTTCAAATGTCTTCAATCTGGCGCGCTAAGTCCGGAAATAATTCTGCAGTTAATAAATTTTTGCAGCTAATTTACCTGCAAAAATAAGTACTGGTTGAGTGGTGGGGTTGATATAACTGACCAAGCCCTCCCTGCAAAATTTCAGGCCTTGTTTTTATAGTAGAAAGGATTATAACTATAATCATGGTCATCCTGTTTTTTATTTGTTCCTAAGAACGCTGTCATCCAGTGAACCATTCTCCCATGGCTGAAGAGACCAAAATCCATTGAAGAAAAACTCAGTAGAATATGGAAACAGTAAGGTATAAACAGTCTAGAAGTGAATGGAGCAGATCTTTTGCAAACAACTTGCACCTGAAAGTGCTGCTACCATTTAAAACTCTTCATACTGGAAGCCAGCAAGTCTATGGGGTCATCAGTAGAAAATGCATGCCATTTCAGGACCTACCTCTCGATGGCATCATTGCATACCACCCCCCTTCACTGATCTACCGCTTGCTAGATCAACTGGTTATCAAATATAGCTCAATATTCTTCTAGCCTTCACTCATCGTCTCTTTTTAACCAAATCCAGTGGCTGACCTTTTCCACTGTAGTTTGGATATCACTCATAATACAATTTGCTTTATGATGAGTTAGGCCTAATGATAACAACATTTGTCTCACACTGTGCCCAACAACATAATTCCTTTCCTCTATCGTATATTGAGCTTGCTAACTTCCCCAGTTTCTCCACTGTAGATCCTGTCATTTTATAAAGAGCTTTACATACCTTGTTCTCAAACTCTTCATATCTTCCTTTCTCATTAGCAGTAGGCCACAGAACCCTTGGTTTCCTCCAAGTACTATCTGATGCAACAGTCTCATAACTTGCAGTTTCCTGTCCAGAACAAGTCTTTGCTGTAGCATTTATCGATCCCTGTGGTTTGAGTCCGGGGATGATTTGCCATGTGTTTTACGATCTGATGATCCACACTGCTCTGTCCTCTTCTTGCAAGTGTTGGTTGTAAAGGTCCTACAGCACAGCTTTTGCCTTCAAAGTTATTTGCCCTTTGTTTGTTGTCAAAAGGAATAGCAATAGTCATGTCCCTGGTCATTTCCGTGTTAACCGGGTTTCATTGATCCTCGACCCCTACCTCTCAGTCAATCCTTTTCATTGACAATTGTTACAATATGTTATTTAGTCTGTCAGTCTTTTTTGCTGAATCACTAAATTATGGGGACATAAACACACAAGCACCAGTTTTCAAGCCATAATGGGGGACAAACACAGATACAAACACATGGTGGTACGTAAAAAGCATCCACTACACTCTTGGAGTGGTTGGCATTAGGAAGGGCATCCAACTGTTGAAACTTTCCCAGATCAGATTGGAGCCTGGTGCAGCCTCCTGGCTTTCCAGACCTCAGTCAAACCATCCAACCCATGACAGCATTGGAAAGCAGGTGTGAAACGATGATGATGATGATGATGATGATGATGATGATGATGATGATGATGATGATGATGATGATGATGATGATGATGATGATGATGATGATGATGATGATGATGATAATGGGCTTCTTTCAATTTCTGTCAACCAAATCCAATGATAAGGCTGTGGTCAGCCTGAGGCTATAGTAAAAGACACTTGCCCAAGATGCACACAATGGGATTGAACCTGGAACCATGTGGTTGGGAAGCAAATTTCTTCTTAAAATAAATCTTGCAGGAATTTGGATAAAACTTGGAGAAATAATGCAATCCTTTCTGACATATATTGTCAATGTGATTTTATTCCATTGTTGTTGATTTTTACCTGTTGACATGTTACTTTCATTGATGCAGGTAGGATGAATGCAGGTAAGGTGACTGGATGTAGGTGTTTATATTTGCAAGATATTGATTTCTGAACATTGATTTCTTGTCTCAGAGATGAATATGTGTTGCAGTATTTTCTGTAATTTGGAAGATGCACAACTATCAACAGAAAAAGAATTCCTCTCCTCCATTGGTGTAATGAAGCTGGTGTTACCCTGTTTACATGTGTGCCTTGTGGCCTTGTCTTTCATCTTGAAAAATATTGCTTCACAAAAGTGTTTGAAGAAAATGCTCAACCAATTTTAAAGGTTTTCTAAGACCCACATCACTAATGGAACCATTAATGATCAACTCCATGCTTATTCCACTTCTATTCTTTATTGGTAAGTTCCTTTATAGATTCCATGCTGACATGCAAATGCCACTCTAATTATTTTCTCCAAATTCTTTAATTAAATCCAAAATAGGTAATGATTGGCAAATCAGTGAATACTAAACCCAACGGTTGACGTATCAAGTACTATCATGCTCGAAAATGAAAGAGAGAAAAGAAATTTGTGCAAAAAATAAATGCATATTGGTGTAAACAAGAAGTTCTTTTGAAAGGAAGTCCTTTTAAATTGAGTCTAAATTTTGTTTCATGCACAGAACAGCTCTGAGTTCCTTTTTAATCCCCAAATAACAATACTATTTGAATCACTGTTACATATACTAAAGAACTCTGAGGCATTTGTGGTTGTTTGTGGTGCGGAACATAATGAGTTGAGATGCAAAAATGGTAATAGACATTCCAACTGTGCATTCCTCATCCTGGAGAAATCTTTCAAAAAGCTCTCTCAGTCTGTATGTGGGAGGCTGCTGTGGAAACTAAGAGTTGAATGAATGAAATGTAAGAGCCATCTAAGCCACACACACACACACACTTACACACACACACACACTCACACACACATGTATAAAATAAGAGGAAACCAATATCACTGATGTTTTGGATTGTTTATTTTCTGCATGTTTCCATAAAATATTATTGTACTTATGTGCAACAGTTGCATTATTTCGTCTGAGAGTTTGAAAAATAATGAAATATTTTATTCCTGATATATCCCTATGTTTCAAATTTACATAATGTAAATGATGCACAAAGATGAGATGATGCTGTATTATAGAAACAAGTGTAAGAACTGAACCACTTGAAATATTGATGTTGTCCTCAGTTGTTGTGTCTGTTTCTGATGTAGTTTGTTCTGTTCATCTATTCTAGCCAATATAAAGCTGAATACTTTTACTCTGCATCTACAAATGTAAATATGGAATATAAAATATTATAGTGAGCTTTAATGTGTTTAGTTAAATGTATTGCTTATACAGCACTTTATTGTGTATACAAGCACACACCTGCATATATATAAGGAAATAGCTATTGTATTGTATTTGCCTCACAAATTTCAGAATTTCCCTTGACTATTTTAGGATACCATACGAGTGTGAACACCTACTCTCAGCTTTGCTATGTTATTATTTCTGTTAGTAAAGGTAAATTATGATATATAAATATATCTGATGGATTTCACCCATCTGATGAAACACAATTATCAATCGACTTCCATTCTTCTTTCAAGAAATAAGGAGAAGCCTGAAGCTATTTTAAAATCAGCGTTAAATGGAATAAGGAATGTCTCTTCCAATAAGATATTATATTCAGGAGCCAGACCAACTTTAGAACCACATGAAATAACTGAAAGTCTCTTCAGATATATTTAAATATATATTTGCTTCATAACTGTTTTGCCATTTCTGCAACCAATCTCCATCAAAAGTATTTTAAAATATAAATATTAGAAAAATGAAAACAAAACAAAACAAACAAACAAAAAAACATGCAAACAAATAAAAACTTATCTGAAATAAAATTGAGTAAATAAACTAGAGAAATTGAAAATTGAAATATTTTTAGAGTAGATTTAACAAATCTGTAAAGATTTCAAATGTAATTCACAGGTTGATATTCATATAGAATTGTATGAGGCTTTCTTCCTGTAGGCTATTAAACTCTGAATATTCAACATAATGTATTAGATTTTAGTTGATGTTGTGTTGCTAAAATCTCCAGTCAAGAATAAGCAGCTTCAATTGCTATTCATTTTTCCTTATCTATCCAATATTTGAAGTGATGGCCATTCAAATATATAATCAGGAACTAAAATATTCAAGTTGTTAGCTTTCAGCTAGAAGCCATGGAACGTTGCATCTTATCAAGACTCAATCAGAAACTGTGAAAATGAAATAGGATTTTGGCTCAGCTACAGTGCTGAGCAAGCTAAATGGATTTTGGGAGGGAATTCAAGAAAGCTTGAAGAATTTAAAGATTATAAGATCAAATTTTACAACAGCTTCTCCATATTTCTATTGTACATTATTTGCCATGCTATTTTAAAGTTATTGTAATTCATATTATGTTAAGGAATTACTATAGCCACACTGGCACCATGGAAAAAGCACCTGTGTTGGTGCCACTCAGACAGTATCCATACTGGTGCTACATATAAAGCACTGGTATTAGTATTAATAAAAAAAAAAACCCCAATACACCCTGTAAAGTGGTTGTTGTTATGAATGGCATCCAGCTGTAGAAACCATGCCACAACAGACAATTTGGAGCCTGGTGCAGCCTTCTGGCTTGCCAGATCCTTTCCGACCATTCAACCCATGCCAGCATTGAAAACGGATGTTAAATGGTGATGAATGATGAGAATTCTCCATATTTTCATTGTAGAGTAACATTACTTAGCATGTTCAGTCTATTTTCAAATTATTGTGATTCATATTGCGTCGAGAGATTATTATAACCGTAACAGGTCACATTGAGTCAATAATGCAAAACCTTTTGGTTATGTTTGATGAATGAGCACAAATTCAATGGCCTTAAAGCAGCTTTGCAGTTGTTGGTGTGTCTCTCACAAGTTATGAGGCTGGCCAATATGTCACAAGTTTGAGAGGCTAAATATTGGTATTCTATAAGATACAGCTACTGGTGTGAACTCGATAAAATGTTTGAGTACAGCAGCATAAAGTCTGCAGCATTGATGAGGAATGGTTATGGGAAAAGTGACAAAGAGTACAATTTCAATAATCATAGAATAGATTTTAATGAACTTTAAGTATTTAGCTTTTAGTTACTAAGAAGATTCAACTATTTCAGTAATCGAAAATATGTTAGAGGGTAAGTTTTAATGGAACTACAGAATTGTTCATTTATAAAAACTTTTATCCCATACTGAGAAAATCGAAATGTTTTGCAGAATATTAGAATGAATGTAATTTCACCAGAGTCTGCAAATTTAGGCAAAAATGATTAAAGGAATCAAATAACAAACACAAAAGAATACATGATTCTTAGGTATACCTAAACAATTCTGTGATCAAAGTTGGAATGCTCTTGTTTAAAGGTTTTACTTAATCTTGTTTGGCTCAAGATTAAATAACAAGGTGAGAGAATAAGGGTTTCTACTTTGAGAAGAGTCTTGTGGTTATAACCCAAAACATAAACAACAATGGAACAACTGATTGTTGGATAGATAGATATCACACGAGCAATGCTACTCTCTTCCATAAACAGTGCCTGTGCTAAGGCTGTGAACTCTTTAGAGTCTCAGACTAAGCGTTGGAACAAACATCATCATCATCATCATTTAACCACAAGAGCCGGCCAGGCTTCTATGACTGTTTTGGCAGGATTTTTACAGCTGGATGCCCTTCCTAACACCAGTCACTCAGCAGAGTGATATTTGCTCCAACACTTGACATTCCAGGTTCAATTCCCTTTGAACTTCAATCTGTCATGCATCCTTCCAATGTTGAAGAAATGAAGTTATAGTCAAATACACACACACACACATACACACACACTTACACACACACACACTTGCACACACACACACACACACACTTGCAAACACACACACACACACACACACTTGCACACACACACTTGCACACACACACTTGCACACACACACTTGC
>NC_068985.1:1850117-1859419 GCF_001194135.2 Octopus bimaculoides | reverse complement strand
ACACACACACACACACACACACACACACACACACACACACACACAGAGGGTGCAATGGGTAAATTATCGCCATTTGATAATTTTAATTTCATGCATGTGCATTGTTTGGTCTTGATTTTATTGACTACACAGTATGGTCAGTTGGGCACTGTCTGTGAGAAAAACAGCACCATGTTTCAATTCACTCAGCCAGAAATTTGAAAATGACATGCTGTACGCCTTGGCATTTGTGCTGGAAGTTCCAGTACAAACATTTCAGAGTGTTTGGGTGTCAATCTGAGGACAGTGCAATCTGAGGACATGTACCAAGAGTGATTAAAATTAAACATCCAGTCAACATCGTGGTGTTTGGAGGGATCACTAGTGATGGTGATGTTATGCCTCCATTCATCTTCCCACATGACCTCAGACTCAACATGGAAGGCTACATCAAGTGCCTGAAGGAGGTAGTGCTGCCTTGGGTCAAGAGGGTAGTTGCTGGAAGACCCTATGTCTGGTAACAAGACTCTGCACCATGCCACACAAACAGGAGAACCCAGTCGTGGCTGTCAGACAATTTCTGCGACCAAATCAACCCCTTAACATCTGACCTTCTAACTCCTCAGACTGCATCTCCCTTGATTATTATGTGAGCGAGAAAACAACAAAACTCCTTGTAACACCAAAGATGAACTGAAGGCAAGGATTATGGCAGCATTCACCAACTTAAAGAGACCACCCAGAAGAGTTGCAGGAGATTCCGAAATCGTCTGGAGGCCGTGGTTGAAACCAATGGTGATTTTATTGAATAAATTTACTCTTTAGTATTTCAAGATATTTTTATGTAATTTTGGTAAATGTATCTGTTAAAATGAGATGTCAGTGTTATTTCCATTTTTACATAATTTAGATGTCAACATATTCTCTGCACCCTGTAATATATAAACACATATATATATACATATCCATACGTGTGTGTGTGTGTGTGTATGTGTGTGTGTGTGTTTGTCGTGCACCACTCCTTGACAAGTGATGTGGGGATGTTTACATGTAAGTAAACAATTTGATAAAAGAGACTGATGGAATACATACTAAGTTTAAAAAAATTAAATTAGTACTGCAACTCGATTTATTCAACAAAAAATTCTTCAAGCTGGTGCCCTAGCATGGCCACAGTCTAATGACGGAAACAAGTAAATGATAAAAGACATACTTCTTCACTCCTCCTCCTCCTCCTCTGCCTCCTCTTCTTTCTCCTTTTACTTCAGTTGTTTACTTTAGAGGTTTGGGATAATATTTATTTATTGCTGTATCATTCATAACATCAATACTTTGAGAAAGCAAAAAAAAAAAAAGACATAAATTGAATGAATCATTTCCTATCATCCTATATAAAACTGTTTACAATTTAATCAGGTTTTTTTTACTCTGATTCCATTTTTCCCCCACAAAACAAGAGTATAATTAATATCAAGTCAAACTAATTAACAGGTATTGATTTCTTAAATAAGCAACAAGGTCAAATATTTTTTAGGGAAAGGTCATAATGATGGGAGTAAACCTCAGTATATGACTGGTAGTTATTGTATGGACCAGAGAAAAATGAGTCGCATTGCAACCATGGGAGTGCTTAAACTCACATTACAGAGGGAAGAAACTCTTGAGAATGTA
This sequence comes from Octopus bimaculoides, assembly GCF_001194135.2. NCBI lineage: Eukaryota > Metazoa > Mollusca > Cephalopoda > Octopoda > Octopodidae > Octopus > Octopus bimaculoides. Next base: position 1,857,769 of record NC_068985.1, on the reverse strand, counting down.
GAATCAACCAATGTAACATCGTCATAAGCTTTCTAATAGTATCAACATTAAGGTGGTGAGCTGGCAGAAACGTTAGCTCACCGGGTGAAATGCTGAGCGGTATTTCATCTGTCTTTACGTTCTGAGTTCAAATTCTGTTGAGGTCGACTTTGTCGTTCATCCTTTCGGAGTCGATAAATTAAGTACCAGTTGCGTACTGAGGTCGATCTAATTGACTGGCCCCTCCCCCAAAGTTTCAGGCCTTGTGCCAACGGTAGAAAAGAATAATACCAACATTGATTGACTCTCCTTATGAATAAGCACAAGTCATAGACTCAACAGCAGATCAGTCTTGTTTGTTGATACCCACCATTGGGAATACCTACAGTTTGGGATACCCATAGTCTTCTACAGAGACCAGGAACATCCCTGAAATCAGCAATGATATGGACTTTCATTCCACTCAATTCTAACTTAATCTTATACTGTTGACTGAATTCAGCAGGGTCTGAATGAGTGTTAGAAATGCATTAAGACATTTCTTCTGGGTTTCGTTGTATTACTTTAACAATAATGCAAGATGAATATCCTCATGACGAAACCAGTTTACATGTTTCTATATTAGTTTCCCAAGAACTATCATAACTGTGTCGTTTTTGTACCACCTACATTTGTTGCTCATTCATGTAATTCCAGAGTATTATCCATTACTTTCCAAACTGTCCAGTGTGGAAAACGGACGTTAAACGATGATGATGATGATGATGATGATGTTTCTGTAGAAAATGATGTTCTTTTTATATATATATTTGTTGCAAGTTCAGAGTTTGAGTTTGAATTTCAAATGGCAAAAAGGCTTCAGTTTCAGCGCCTAGTAATGTTAATTCCAGAAGGCAGAAAGGTAATGTGAATATTTGCAGGATTTGAACTCAGAACATCAAGGAATATAAGTGGAAACTGCAAGGCATTTAATCAAGTGTTCTACTAATTCTTTCATCAATCACTCATTTAGAAAGAGCAATAATGATAATAGTGCTGCTGCTGCTGCTGCTGCTGCCGCCACCACCACCACCGCCGCCGCCGCCGCCGCCGCCGCCGCTACCACCATCACCACCACCACCAACAACAACAACTATAAAAAAAAGTGAGGTCCAGAGAGAGATATAATAGAGGTACTACTATCTCTAGTGATAAAATAGAGGTACCACCATCTCTGATTGTCCAGAGGTACACAACTAAGAAGAGGAAACCAATGAAGATGGCAGCAATGAGAAAAGAGCAGAGATGACAACATGCACCCAGAAAAAGAATGAAAATCCTAAAAGAAATGGCCATCAAAGAAAGACCAGTAATCTCAAAGATGAAGAAAGACCACCATTCTACAGGTGTTGTTATACCGGCTAAAGAATCTGTTGAAATCATCAAGAATGAAATGAAAGAGCTTTGAACTTAACAGAAATAAACTGGCTTCTGTATGTAACCATTTCAGCCGTCATAAGTGCAGGAGAAATACCAGGTCAACAACAGAACAGAAAACAAGCAGATTGGAAGGAAACGATGGAGGCGATTTCTCGGTGAGTGTGAACACAACAATCATAGGTAAAGGAAATCGAAGAAGAGAGCAACATGAAAAAGAAGAAAAGGGGAAAAAAATTGAATAAAAATTCAATATCTGACAGAAAGAGACAATAAGGTTACAAGATTCAAGCAAAAGCATAGAGAACAGGAATTTCTCAAAGAGAAATAATATCTTCAGGCATAAACCAGATTGTCCAAAAAGATACAAAGAAATTCTGTTGTGAATTAAGCAAGAAAATAAGTGTCAATGAACCAACCAAACACTTTTGGAGAAGTCAAGGAATTGAGGTGTAAGATTTGGGGAAAAAGAAAAGAAAAATGTTACATGGATTCAACAATTACAAGACCAACACAAATATATAAAGAACTGCAAATGGTTAGGCATGAAGATCATGAAGAACATGCTGCTATCTTCAAGATCAATAAGATATAAGAATGAGGGGTGTCTACCTATTGGGACCCTTCAAGAATCCAAATAAATGCTCTGAATCCTGTACTTGCTCCCTTCTGTTTTTCACCTGCACCACTAATTACTCATCTACCTTTAGGCAAAATGACAAATGGAACCAGTTGTTCTTTAATGATACCCTTAATATATATACCAAAGACAACATTCAACAGAACGAGCTTCTTTCCATCATCGTTTTCAATCTTTCAATGATAATACCAAAACAGAGTCTAGAATTAACAAGTGCACCATCTTAAAGAAAGTTAAAATAATCAAGACTACAAACCTAGTTCTCGGTATAGATTTTATGATCAAGGATATTAGGATCAAGGTTAATAGAGATATTATGATCGAGGATATTAGGATCAAGGTTAATATAGATATTATGATCAAGGATATTAGGATCAAGGTTAATATAGATTTTATGATCAAGGATATTAGGATCAGGGTTAATATAGATATTATGATCGAGGATATTAGGATCAAGGTTAATATAGATATTATGATCAAGAGGGCACATCTTGGGAGGGAATAATAAAAGTGGCTTACAACAATCTGCCATGAAGGAAAACATCTGGAAAGAGTACAAATGGTGAGTACTCATTTTGGAGCAAGCTCAAAATGGGGAATAGCTTTAAGGTTCTTAACATCCTAAGAATACTCTTTATAACATCAGGTCCAACATCATTAACTGGAAACTGAACAACAACAAGAGACATATCACTGGAACAAGAATGATTCTGACCATGAAAAAGATGCACCGCACAAAAACAGATGCACATAGACTGCACCTTTCAAAAGCTTCAGGAAGTTAAGTCTGTATTAACTCAGAGTAACTGTCCAGAGTACTACTAGTTGTATGGATGATTTACTTGACAAAACAAATAAACCACTCCTCCAAAGTGTAAACATCAGATCTAATCCATCACGAAAGCAGTGCACTACAAGAGGGAATGTGATATTCCAGAAACCACCACCATCAGTAAACAAGCTGATGACAAATTATGTCCAAGAAGCAAAGCAGAAGGCTAAGCATACCGACCAGCTTCAGCTGCAGAAAACTTGGAAGGACAAAGAAGTGCATCAGAAGCAGACCTGCTCCAAAATGTGGACTCACTGGATACGTCAGTTGCAAAGAAGAAGAGAAAGAATGGTAACCATAGGAGAAGAGTAGAGTGTTGCAATCAGATTCTATCAGTGTCACATCATCAAGGATGGAACAGACAAAGGTTCACAATGAAAGATCTACAGAAGATAGGAAGAAACTATCAACCATATTGCCTTTGGATATTTGAAGTTGGAAAGGATCAAATATTTCCACTTGCATAACGTAGCCATTGTGTATCTGCAGTAGAAAATATTCAGGAGTCACAAGATCAAAAGAAGTCATCAACTGAATTAGGGCCACAGTCACTGACAGCAACATTATCACTGATTCCTATAAAGCTGATATTGTTAACAAAGACAGAAACGATAAGAGGTGCATACATTATCAATATAGCAATACTATGGACAAGAAACACCTCTGTGAATGTCACCATAAAAGTTCACCAAGTATAAAGAACTGGAGATCAGTTTGTGGACTAAAAAGATTGAAATAATAACATTAGTCATCAGAGAATTTGGACACTCAAAGAAGGGAATGGTAAAGTCCCAAACTATATCCCAAGCAATATCAGAATGTATGTAGTGTAGTAGATTGTCCTACTGCAATCAGAGAATTCTGCCAATCAAGTGTAGTGAGCATCTCTATAGTGACACATATTCAGAGTTTAAACCTTTTGTTACCAACCCGGCAGAAACCGGCTCTGACTCTGAGTACAAATGTCTTGTTTTTATAAGTTTTGAATTAAAATCTTCCACCAAACCTAACACTAGCTTAATGATAACTAAGTTATTTTTACTAAATTCTTTGTTATATTTAAAGTAACTGAAAGAAACACAGAGCATCTCAACAGAAATACAGTGACAAAAGGGTTAAAATATATAATAGAGAAACAATTCTTAACCTTTTTGATACCAACCTGGCTGAAACTGTGTCTGACTCTGTAGTACAAATGTCTTGTTTTCGTAAGTTTTGTATTAAAATCTTTCACCAAATCTTAGTCACAATTTATGTTCCTAACACTAGCTTAATGATAATAACTAAGTTATTTTACTAAATTCTTTGTTATATTTAAAATTAATTGAAAGAAACAGAGAGCATCTCAAAATAAATACAGTAATGAAAGGGTTAAGTTTGACTCTACAGGATATAAAACTGGAAGCACAACAGGAATAAAAATGTCATAGCTGAGCACAAGGCTAGAAATATGGAGTGGGGGGGGGGGTGGAGGTTGTTAATTCTGTCAATACTTGATTGGTATTTTAATTTGGCTCAAATGATAAAAGTCAACCTCAGCAGTTTTGGAACTTGGAAATTAAAAGACTGAATGAACACAACAAGCCATTCTGTCCAGTTTTCTAGCAATTTTGTTGCCCAAATAATGGCATTTGTTTCCAGATTTTTGCCTTAGACACAGTTCGTTAACTCACCTTTACACATCCATCCAGTTAATTTTCAGCTTCAGGAGGATGAAAGGCCAATTTAAGACTGGTGAGTATTGATATGTATTTAAACACCACAAGGCATCTTGTCCAGCACTCTACCGATTCTCTCATTTACTATCCCTAATTCATAAATATTTGTGCTGCTATTAATAACCTCAAAAAAATTATTAGTTTTCTATTCTATCCATATGTATCTAGTTTCATTTAGAACTTTGATCATTAATAAAGATATATTGAATATTATATATAATTAATTATGTGCTATATATAAATGAATATTATATATAATTAATTATACTAGAGATGCTGGACAAGAATTTTAAAACAATCAGGAAATTAATTCAGTTTTTTTGCACTCTTTTTTATATCTTTATTCTTTTATCTATTTCATTAATTTATTTTTTAATGATATTTCATCGACTGAAAGACAGAAAGATTCTTTCTGGTGACTCTACTGGTGGATTAGTAGAATTGTTTGAGCAACAGACAAAATATTTGGCAGCATTTTGTTTCACCTCTGTATGCTTGGGCTTCTCAGGTGCTGCTGGGGTGTCGATTTGGTTGACTTATAGTGATGTTTCCTAAACATCTTTAAGTAAAAGATTCACCACCACCACCACCACCACCACCACCACCACCACTACCACCACCACCACCACCATCACCACCATCATCATCACCACCACCACCATCATCATCATTTAACGTCTGCTTTCCATGCTGGCATGGGTTGGATGGTTTGACAGGAGCTGGCAACCCAGACAGCTGCATCAGGTTCCATTTGTCTGTTTTGGCATGATTTCTACAGTTGGATGCCCTTCCTAACACCAACCACTTTACAGAGTGGCACTGGGTGATTTTTATATGGCACCAGCAGAGGAACATTCTATGTGGGACCAATACCATGGTTACAGCAGGGAAAATTCCAAATGAATCCTTTTTATGCTACTTCCACTTTAAGGGTGGTCCAAGTGTCGAGTTCAATCTCATTTTCCCTGCTCAAGAGTATCTTTGGCTTTGAAAGAAAAGCCTGAGTTAAATAAATCATCACAGACAACATAAAATATTGATTTGCTTCATCGGCAGCAGACGAGATATTTGGAAGATGAAGAGAATCAATTTTCTCAAGAACCTGACAGAGTAACTTACATTTAATCAGGACAAATGAAAAGACAGGGAGGTCATGGAGGGATCTGAACTCAGGGCATGAATACATGAATCTGATTAGTGTAAGACATTTTGCCAAATATTCTAACAGTTCTGCCAGTCACCAATCCTTCCTCATAAACAAACTGACATCTTCATCTTGGTTGTGTATCTTAATGACTCTCTGTGCAATATTGTGAAGGCACACGGCTTAGTGGTTTGGGTTTTAAGGAAGGTTTGGAAAATATTAGATTTATAAACCCTAAATTGCCCACAGGCATATGACGTAGTGGCTAAGAGTGCAGGCTACTAACCCCAAGATTCCAAGTTCGATTCCAGGAAGTTATCTGAATAACAATAATAATAATAATAATAACATAGAAAAATACCTTAGGAATGAGAACCCAGGTTTGAAATTTCCCCAAGATACATGATGAAGGCTGGAGGGTATAATAGCCGAAATTTGTTAACAACAAACAAGATGAGGACAAATATCTGTCAAATATAAATAATGTAAATAATGAAATATGTTAAGAGTATTCATGTCTGTCGAGTACTCAGCCACTTTCATGCTAATTTCATGAGCAAGCTGTTTTGTTGATTTTATCAACTGGAACCTTTGTTGCCGAAACCAATGGGTGTGCTACTTATGAGCAATACTGCAGGAGACTAGCATTTGTCAGGTCTAATTAAGTCAGGTAAGTCTCAAGGAAGGTGGGGCTACGTTAAATGAAAATCACTAACGGAAGTCTTGGAAAACAACATGGCTGACGTAGGAGAATCAGAAGAGCAATGGTCAACAGTGAGACTCACAAGATGCTGAATGATAGAGTCATGAGGGTGACATTAACTGAGGTCTTCTAGCTTCATATTTACAATGCTGGTACCAGAGAGTGAGGAGATCATCATCACCATTTAATGTCCGTTTTCAATACTGGCATTGGTTGATCAATCTGACAGAAGCTGGCAAGTCAGAGAACTGTGCCAGGCTCCGGTTGTCTGTTTTGGCAAGATTTCTACAGCTGGATGCTCTTCCTAAAGCCAATGTCTTTACAGACTGTACTGGGTGCTTTTCATGTGGCACCAGCTCAGGTGCTTTTAATGTGGCACCAAGTGCATTTTCTGTGGTGCCAGCACAGCTGCACTTTATGTGGCACCAACATGGACACCAGCGCCAGTGGGGTTGCCAAGTAGTTTTCAAGACAAAACCCTCTCAGCTGGGAGAGAAACTGAGATTAATGGCTGTATGTTAGAATATGATAGAGGGACAGAGGTGGCTGATACGGTGATACTTCCCTGGTAATTATTTTCATCAAACACAAAAAGATGAACCTCAGAGAAACTAATAAAATATCACTAGACATTTTGGTGAATCCATTTTCGATCCTGTTGTTTATTGTTCTTCTTTGAGTAAAAAAGTATATTTAAGTAATTCTTGTTGTTATTGCTTAGTCTCATGTCAAGCAGGTTAGAAGAAACTGATGATGAAAGGCATTCCCACCATGGCTATCCTGTCTTTTTTACAGAAGCAGTATATCTGTAATTACATTATTCAATAGGTTCCTTCTCTTCTAAGAGAACAAAATGTTATATGAAGGTGACTTACAAGCTATTTCTAGCAAATTAACTGACCACTTGGATTCACCATCATTGGTTCATAAATTTAGCATATTATACATACACACACATGTCTGTATCTGTGTGTGCGCATACTTATATCTATATCTATATACATATATATATATATATATACACACACACACACACATATATACATACATACACATATATATATATATATACATACATTTATATATATATATACATACATTTATATATATATATACATACATTTATATATATATATATATATATATATATGGGAGAATATACAAAAAATAACAACAGACGAGGACAGGTGGTGTAAATAACAAAAGTATATATTAGTATG
>NC_068985.1:1845918-1849022 GCF_001194135.2 Octopus bimaculoides | reverse complement strand
GGGAGAGATGGGTGGTAGGAGGGAGGGTGGGGGAGAGAGACAGGAGGAGGGGGTTAGATGAAGAGTGGAGGGGAGTTGAGCCCATGTGGCGCAAAGGAGCGAAGATAGAAGATTAATCCCTATATATATATATATATATATACATACATATATATATATATATGTAAATTCTTTTCAAGATATTTAAATCAATATAATTATTAATATGATAATGTAATAAGCAATATTCTTCCTGTAGATTAACTTCACAATATTTTAATAATGGAATTCTTAAATATTTTAGAGTTTAATTCTGTACATATATCACTTTTAAAAAGAATAAACAAATGAAATGCTTAACTTATGAAGCTATATTAATTCAGTACGTCCAATGATATTTTCATATGTATCGATATTGAGATACGTATGTTTACACACACACACACGCACACACAGATGTATATATGGATGTATATGTGTGTGCGCGTGTATATATATATATATATATATATATATATATATATATCTGTATATATGTATATAGATAAGCATATATGTGTATATATGTGTATATATATATACATATATATATATAATTATTACATTAAGGGATGTGACTATAAGTAAAGCCAAATGCCAGAAAGAGATGCTAAAGTCAAACTACTTTATCAAAATATACACACTTGCTTACTTATCGCAACAACCCTTAATGTAATATTGTATTTTAAGAAATTATATACTTGGTATTAATTTTTTACCTTAATTGGTTTTACATGCTGGCTACTCGATAGATTCGTATATAAATTTTATCCTTACATTTAATTGAAACACACACACACACAGACACACACACACACACACACACACACACACACACACACACACTATGGAAATATGGTTTACGGAATCCTCTCATCACAAACAGATCAGTTTACATAGAATTTTCCCAACATAAAAACATGTTGGGTGATGAATGATGGCCTGGGTAATGGACTCACAGGGTACAAGTAGGGGTTGTACATTATTTACATTATTTACATTTGATGGATATTTGTCCTTGTCTTGTTTGTTGTTAACACAATGTTTCGGCTGATATACTCTCCAGCCTTCTTCAGGTGTCTTGGGGAAATTTCGAACCTGGGTTCTCATTCCTAAGGTATTTTTCGATGTTATTATTAGTATTCAGGTCACTGCTTGGAATCGAACTCTGAATCTTGGGGTTAGTAGCCCGTGCTCTTAACTGCTCTTAAGTAGGGATTGTGCCCACTGAGAACATGTGTAGGTTTGTAAGAAATGAAGCTAGTATACTTCGCTGGATGTGCAGTGCTAATGTGCATGCACAACAGAATGTAAGCACCCTGAGAGTAAAGCTGGGCACAAGAGGTGTGCAAGGATGGAAAATGGACACTAAAAGATGATGATGATGATGATGTAAATAAATTTAATTTATTTCTTATTTTCATTGTAAACATGTCTGGACATGGGAAAAATGTTAGCGTGCTAGGAAATAAATATGGGTTTTATCAAAGGTTCCAGTTGATAAAATCAACAAAACAGCTTGCTCATGAAATTAATATAGATTGTAGAAAAGCTTTCTGATGTATTTTTATAGTTCTCAGATACAGCCATTTAATTACCTAAAATAGTTATAGAATTTGAACCTGTTTCATCTGACTTTGTGCATTTAAATTATAATAAAGTGTTATTAGAATATTAAATAGAAAGTAAAAATGAGTGAATTCAATATTAATCCGGTGAATATATTAGTTCATTTGTTTAAATATATAGACTCTTCTTTTGTTTGAGGATGTGGACTTGTGCTGGATATTAATAGTGTATGTTTGTATCTTACTGAATAAGTATAAATTAAAGTGTGTATATCATAAATCGGAGAGAAAGACTAAACTACAGAAGCATTTATTGTCCCTTACCATTCTGTTTGTCGTTTACAAAGGCAAGAGTTTCAAAAGTTTCATAAGACACTCAGAGCTGGTCAAATTGTAAGCAAACAAAAGCTTAAGTTAATTGCTGTCTCTTTCCAACTGTCCGTATACTTCAGCCTTGTTGTTGGCCATGTCTGCAAAATTCACCACCAGGAATTTTGCCATAAGATAATTTGCTAAAAGGACAATGATGAAGTGTATTATATTAGCATTTCTTCTTTATAAACAATGATTAAAGGTTTATTAAAAGTAAGTCTTTATTCAACATCAAACATTAAAAGAATGTGATGAGGTTATTTAAAATGAAATTGCTTATGATGAAATTTTCCTACAATAAAATGTCTACGGTGAAATTTCCTATAACTCTTGTTGGTTAACCAACTGCAAGACAGGAACTACATAGAACCCTTGAAAGTCTACAAAAATTCTAAAGAATGGTGTTTTGTTGTTTATAATTGATACTGTAATTACATCAGTTTAATTAATCTTAATAATCACAGGATTTATTCCACAGGGTTTGTGGAATCCCTGAATGTTGACTAAAATCTAAAATACACGTATGTATGTATGTATGTATGTATGTATGTATGTATGTATGTATGTATGTATCTATCTATCTATCTATCTGTCTTTCTATTATGTGTGTGTATGCAAGAAAGTGTATTTGTGTGTGTGTATGTGGGAGTGTGGGTGTGTGTGTGTGTGTGTGTGTGTGTGTGTGTGTGTGTGCATGTGTAGATTTAGATGTAGATAAATACTATATATATGGCATATCTAAGGTTCGGTTACCCAGTGAGTTTGTTTCTTCATAACTTTACTAAGATTGACCAAACAGTTATTTGCAACACCAGTGAATATCTTATTCACTCCTTCCTGTATCAGAAATGAAGAATTCTCCTTTGAAAATGTGGCTGGCTGCAAGTACACTGCACTGAAAAGGTCCAAAAATGCAAAAATTCATCTGGTGCTCCTGCTGGCCACAGCAGGGGCAAATTTATATATCTTTCTGATATTTATTGTATTTTTAAGACAGCAAATCCATAAGAGGTGTTACCTCAAAGCAAATACTACAGTAACTGGCCCATTGACTGTGTGTATAGATTTAGTATGATACATAGATGGCTATATTGCTTTGATTGTGCATACCATAGATATATATATGTGTGTGTATATATATATATA
>NC_068985.1:1844280-1845045 GCF_001194135.2 Octopus bimaculoides | reverse complement strand
TATATATATGCATTTATGTGTATACAAACACACACACATACATATATGTGTGTGTATATATATATATATATAAATATTCTCTATGAAGATTATAGTATAGAAATGTGCTGAAGATGTATATGTTCTAATTAGTTAATTTTAAACCCAAATAGAAAATTCAGAAATTTATATGAAATGAATTGAATAATACTCTTTGAGGTCTCGTAACTAATATCCCAGCTGAGATTAAAGCAAGTATTTTTGATGAATACACAAAGGTCATTTGTTTGAAAATGAATAATAAATTTGTCTCGATGAAGTTTATGGCCATTTTTGCCTGCATATATTACCTCCACTCTTTCAGCAATGTCTCTAACCACTAAGACTGTTGACTTAATCAAAAGCTTCTATTTGATCGCTAGACCAGTCAGAAGTCAATCTCTGCTGTTTTTTGTTTTGCTTCTTTTTCTTTTACATCTTTCAGTCATTTGAATGTGGCCATGCTGGAGCACCGCCTTTAGTCGAGCAAATCGACCCCAGGGCTTATTCTTTGAAAGCCTAGTACTTATTCTATCATTCCTTTTTGCCAAACCACTAAGTTATGGGGACGTGAACACACCAGCATCGATTGTCAAGAGATGGTGGGGGGACAAACACAGACACACAAACATATACATACATACATATATATTATTATGATTGACCGTTGACTGAACACTATTCAATTTTTTTTTTTTCTCCGTGTTTTTCTCCTTGTCTCCGTATTCTTTCTGTTGAAGAGCGTAG
>NC_068985.1:1836541-1844270 GCF_001194135.2 Octopus bimaculoides | reverse complement strand
AGTAGAAAACACTTGCCCAAGGTGCCACTCAGTGGAACTGAACCTGGAACCATGTGGTTGGTAAGCAAGCTTCTTACCACACAGCCACTCCTGTGCCATAGGACCAAAAAACAAGAAAGATGCAGAACACTAAATAATGAAGGTCTTGGTGCACTGTTGTCTTTTCATTTTTGCTTTAGTCATTAGACTGTGGCCATGCTGGGGCAGCACCTTGACAAGCTTCTATGTTGAATGAATTGACCCCATATTTTTTTTTTTTTAAGCCTGGCACTTATTCTATCAATCCCTTTTGCTAAACTACTAAGTTATGGGGGTTGTAAAGACACCAACACTAGTTGTCTAGCAAGGGTGGGGGTCAAATACAAAAATACACACAGACACACAGGCACACACACACACATAAATTCACACAAACACACACACATTGACACATGCATGCACACATATACATGCACACACGAACACACACAAACACACACAAACACACACACATATATGAGAGGCTCCTTTCAGTTTCCTGTTACCAAATCCACTCACCGAATGCCCAAGGTGTTACACAATGGGATTGAACGTAGAACTTCTTACCGCACAGCCATGCCTGTGCCTAGCCCTGAAAAAAGAAAGAGAAATTAGACTGGATAACCATGGTTGGAATGCCTTTGAGCACTGCTCAATCAGGCTAACCAAATGCTAAGCAACAGCAACCTGGAAACTATCATAATGTCAGTGTTTCACATCCATGCACACACCCATTTCACCGCTAATTTTATTAATTTCATCCAATTATTTGCCCCCCCCCCCAGTTCTATATAAGACCTGGAAGATATATGGACATTCAATTTATTCCTCCAGGGAAATAAAGAAGAAGCATTGTGTTATGAGTAAACAGGACAGTTTGGGAAGTTTCCCCCTCAATGTAACGTGTCAAGTAGAGGCAGCTCCCCCAACCACCCCCTCTACCGTTTACTGGAATGGAAGCAATACCAAAAGAGATAATGATATCACTTGCAATGGAATAACCTGCATTAATGGAGATGACAGAAGATGTTTTAAGGACAACAATTTGATTTCTGTAAATTAATTTTTTTTATATTGAGGGAAATATCTTGGTTTGATAAATCAATAAACAGAACCATAAATTTAACCATTCAGTGGTCCTCTATGCGGTATCTCAGTTTGCTACAAATAACCATCAATATCTCCCTCATATCATACCAGAAGTCTTCCAGCTGTAAACATTGCATCTTATTTTCACACACAGGGTAGTTTTCTAACTTGTACTTCTTTTTTTGTTGTTGTGGAAGATTTACTTGCTATTTCTAGCAGAGTGAGTGGCATTGTGGAGGCTCATGCATTCGTTTGATTATCTGTTATGTTATTTGACCCCAGATTTGTAATGAGTGAGTAGAATTGCCTGTCATCAAATTCTTACTGTAAGACACTGCGTCTTCTATTCAAACAGTGTATCTGAAAATACATTACCCCAATGTTTTTCAACCATTTTACCCTTCTGTAATCCTTAAAATAAAATGCATGTCTCAAGGAACCCCTGCACAAAAAAATTTATATACCATATCTTTTTTGCATCGTAGTTCACATAGTAAATATCATATATATATATATATATATATATATAATTATATATCATCAAATTAGCATTAGCTTATCTCACTCTTTCTTGCAGAACCCCTAGGAACTTTTTGCAGAACTTTAGGGTTCTGGGAAGCCCTGGTTGAGAAATGCATTATCCAGTGTGCCCTAAATATTAAAATTTAATAGTGAAAGGTTTAATTTGAGAGAAAGATTTAGCTGAAATTTCTAGGAAATTGAGTTGCCACATAGAAGCTCCTTCACTTGATTTTTTTCTTCATGTGCCGGTGCCATGTCAAAAGCACTCAGCTTGCTCTGTGGGATGGATGGTATTAGGGAGGGCATCGGCCATAAAAATCATGCCAAAACAGACACAGAAATCTGGTGCAGTCTTCTGCCAGACTAGCTCCTGTCAAACCATCCAACCCATGCCAGCATGGAAGGAGGACATTAAAAGATGATGATGATGATGATGATGATGGTAATGAACAGTGTGATTCCTCGTCTGAGTTGAAGTCGATGGAAAGAACATGAATCCTCTTTAGATTTTAACCACAAAAATATTTGTTTTTATCGATAATCTAATATTTTACATGAAGCAATGCGTGTACTTGTCTCAAAGTAAAAAGAAACTATGAGCATGATTGCATACTGAAGCAATTGACTTTTCAGGTGTAAACCTTTCCAAGCCATACAGCACTTAACTATGAAATATGAGTAGCAATATTTCCCTATCAAGAAAACTGGAGGAAGCATAGTTTTGTACTGTTCCTTAACAGTACAAGGCAATGACCCCAGTAAGGTTTGCACTATTGGCCATTTAGTCATCACTATAACCTCAGAACCATTGTGCTCATGCATCTTATAATCAATGAATCTAGGCTCTAATAGTTATTTTACTGGAAGATTAGATTACAAGGTTCCTGAAATATTCGCAGACATTTAGGAAGTCTGTCAGAGAATAAATGTTCATAAAACCCTAGAAATTTGTACTTTTATAAATGATGTATTCATATATGCCACTTGGATAAAAAAAGAAACAATATGGAATGAGTGGAATTCAATAAATGCCATTGTGTGCAGCTGTTAAGCAATTTAAAAGGCAGAAAGGAATGCAATAATCAAATGAAACAGAATGTTGACAATTATATAACAGATTTGTTTTGAAATTGAACGTGCTACTGTGGGTCAATGTAATTTAGAATTATCTTAGCACCATCTTTGCACAATTATTTCTAATCTGTCGCCATCAGTTGAAAATAGGAAATTAAAAAGAAGTGTTTCCATGAAAAAATGCTAATCTCTTTTTCAAACTAACTCTATATAGTAATGCTTGAATTATGGGAATTTGGACATCTTGTGTGTTTAAGAGAGAAAGGATAATTTAGTATCAATATGGCATCTTGAAAGTAGACATTTTTACTTGAAAATAAACACCTTTCTTTTTAATTAATGCTTTCTGAACTATTCACCTCATACATTTATATTACGATAGAATCGAAATTTTAATAATCATCAGTTTCTTATTTTTGAGTGTATTCATGGTTTCATATTCAATTTGAACTCAGAAACAGAATTTCTAAATGTAAAAAGCACCTGTACTGGTGTCACATAAAGAACACTGGTGATGGCACCACATAAAAGGCTCCTGTGATGGTGACACATAAAAAGCCCCCCAGTACACTCTGTAAAGCAGTTGGCATTAGGAAGGGATCCAGCTGTAGAGACCTTCCCAAAACAGACAATGGAGATTGGTGCAGTGCTCTGGCTTTGCTAGCTCCTGTCGAACTGTGCAACCCATGCCAGCATGGAAAATGGGCATTAAATTATGACGATGACGATGATGAAAGCTGGCAATGCCGGAATAGATATGTGTCTAAGAAGTTTGCATCAGAAGCAGTTCCGTTTCTTTACATGGCACCTTCAGCAAATGGCTTCTGCTAAAGCCTTGGCCAAACAAAAGCCTGCCAAGGGAACTTGGAAAGTGGAAACAGGGAAAAATCCTTGTGAGGAAGAGGAAGAGGCAGTGGAAAGTATTTCTGTTTTGATTTATCAAACCATCGAATTAGGATGATGACGGATAAAGATTTTAAGACCCGTAATTTAGAATTCCAACTGTAGTGCAGAGCAGCGCTATTATTTTAGAATAATTCTTTCATATGTAACATGGCAGGCTGGCAGAATTGCTAGAATGCCATGCAAAATGCTTTGCAGCATTTTGTTTATCTTCATGTTCTGAGTTCAAATTTGTCTGAGGTTGACTTTGTTTTTCTTCCTTTTGGAGTCAGTAAAATAAGTAGCAGTTAAGTAATTGATTTTCCCCTCCCCCAAAATTGCTGGCCTTGTATCAAAATTTGAAACCAATAATCTAGAATAATTTAATTATTATAATAATTCATTTTAGAAATTTAAAAATGTTTCCTTTTCTGTTACTTTCATCAATCTCTTTTCTAATATTACCGTATCCTTAGTTTTTGCCAAAAACTTCTGACACAAATGACATTCTAGTCAATAACATATTCTGTCTTCATAAGCTGGTGTTTTCATCTTCATATTCTATATTTTTCCTGTCACTTTCCAAAAGTATCTAATATAGAACCAACTGTTCTTGCTTGTGATAAAAACAAGTTCAAGATCATTTTGCATACACATCTCTTGGAGTTGTCCAAAGAACCAGCTCCACATATTAAATGAAAGGAAGAACTGAGAGAAACAACAACCAAATTTCCTTTACACACCACTCTACCTTTTTAAAACTAATTAGAATATTTTCTCAGGTGTTATTACCTGTAATAAAGCATGTTATTGTTTTACTTCCCAGAACGTTTGGTCTTGTTTGTTCTGGTAGATTCTGTGAGAGCAGACAGCATCTTGCTGTCAGAGGTCTCACAGGATCTCTTTCCGCACATTATAAGCTTTGATACTTGGTTGTTAATTATCGTGGGAGACATTCAACATCCATGTACCAATCTCAAATTCTTAGCTGTTTCCAGCAGAGCAGTGTTTTGGACTTACTCTGCTCCCATTTTAATTCCAATTTCTTTGACATATTTCTCAAACTTGGCTGTTAGTGTTCCAAGTGTCCCTACAACTACTGGAATGACAGACACTCTCCTCATAGTCCATATTCTTGAAATTTCATCTTTTAGTAGTCTGTACTTTCCAATCTTTTCTAGTTCTTTGTCACTTATGCATGCATCTCCAGGTATTGCAATATCTATAATCTTGATTTCCTTTTTTCCTTTATCTACCACAATATCTGGTCTCCAAGCCTCAATTAGGGAGTCACATTGGATTGTAAAACCCCACGTTATCTTATATTCATTGTTCTCGGTGACTCCTCCTGGTTCATGTTCGTAACATTTCCGTGTTCTGTTCAGGCCGTACTTTTCACATAGCCTCCAGTGGACGAACTTAGCCACATTATCATACCTCCTTTTGTTGTGCTTTTGGGGCCAACTTGCTACACTCACTCACAATATGTGAGGTTGTTTCATTTCTACTGCCATACATCCTACAAAGGGGTGATTCGCTACTCTTATCTATTTGGAACCTGGTGTAATTAGTTCTCAGAACTTAGGAGAAATTATAACATCAGAAAAAAGCAACATCTGTGAAACGATATGCTGTACTTATAGAACCAAAATACAGGTTGAAATTGTCAGGTATCCTTCTGGCTATATATTTATGCATGGGTTAAGATACAACATAGATGCATGGCTAGTTGTGATTTTCTGTTGAAAAGGGTCAAAGTATCCTAGGAGATGTCAATATCCTAATGACATGCAAAAATATCAGAGACCCTTAATTGGAACTGTATCTAGTGGAAGACTCCAAGACATAGGTATAAGATTAATGATTTATGCCAGAAAGCATAGTTGTTAGATTTGTCAGAATGAAACACACTTTAGGACTGGGTGTATGGAAGAATTGGGAAGAGTAAACAAAACAAAGAAAACAAAACTAATACAGCAAAGAAAATAACAAACACCAGTTTCCAGAGCACCATCTGCCGAAACTCTGGGGATCAAAAAGAAAATACCTTTAGGCTCAGTATCAGAAATCACCCTTAACTGTACCTTCTTGTGGTGCTACACTTTGATTGTTTGATGAGAAAGAAACGACAGTTACCGATGAATATTCCTAAATGCTTGACAAAAATATGAAAGGTGGGGGAAAAAAAGGAGAGGAAATCACAGAAAATGAAAAATGGAACAAAATGTTCCTCCTCAGGACAATAACAAGGAAAATGAACTGAGGTTTACCATCCTATGAAAAGCGAACAAATAAAGAAAATGATGCATCTCTAGTGCCATGTACTCTCCAAAGAATTGAGAATAACACAGATAAGTTCAGAATACAAATAGGTAAAACATAGATTATAAGTAAAATCAAAATATTATAGCAAAACTTAAAAGAGGCATATTCTCATAAGGTGTACCAAAAATATTAATGGTGTTTTTGCTTGCACTTAAACACAGTTTGAAAACCTGTTAAATGAACGGGGTCATGAAGTGCTCTGATTCAAGAAAACTAGAAAGCTTTTGCATTTCAGCTCTTTAAAATATGTCTCATTTTAATTGCTGGCATTTACTATAAATATATGTACATATAAGCACATGTGTGCGAGGCATATGTATATATATATGTCCATATGTGTGTGTGTATATATATTATATATATATGTGTGTGTGTGTATGTGCAGGTATATATATGTTCTTTTATTCTTTTATTCGTTTCAGTCATTTGACTATGGCCATGATTTGGACATAAACACATCAGCATTGGTTGTCAATGAAAATAGAGGAATTTATCTGTAATAAAATATGTGACAATTATTCAGGTCCCATAATAAAACTCTGAGTTTCGGATGTCAGGGCGGAAATCTCCTCCGGCATCTCATCAGTTATTAAGACAATCAAAAAACGCTATGAAACACACACACACACACACATATATATACATAAGCGCAGGAGTGGCAGTGTGGTAAGTAGCTTGTTTATCAACCACATGGTTCCAGGTTCAGTCCCACAGCATAGCACCTTGAGCAAGTGTCTTCTACTACAGCCTTCTACTAAAGTCTTGTGAGTGGATTTGGTAGATGGAAACTGAAAGAAACCTGTCGTATATGTATATATATATCTGTGTGTGTGTGTGTGTGTGTGTGTGTGCGTGTGTGTGTGTGTGTGTGTGTGTGTGTGTGTTTATTCCCCCACCATCACTTGACAACCAATGCTGGTGTGTTTAGATTAATGAAACAATGACAAAGAGGACAGGAGAAAAGGAATAAAGAAAGGAAGAAAAAGATGAAAAATGAAGCATAAAGATGTTTGTCTTGCCTTAGTGTTTGTTGTCCTCTTTAACAAATATATATCCACTATATTGGAAATCTACAATGTTTCCATAAGTCCCGCCTCGGCTATGAGCTTGAAGCCCTGGTAATCCAATACAGCACTTACCCAGCGTACCTAGTCATTTAGATCACCTGTGAACTAAACCCCCACATTTTATACATGTATATATATCATGTAATGGTGCAGGAACTCTAGATACCTCTCACTAAGATAACTAGTGTGGTAGAGTAACATGACAAAGAAGGACAATGAAGGATATCCATATTGCTTAAGTTTAATTTTGCTTACAATGGTTTTAATATTCTGTTTTTAACCACATTACATATTATATCTGTGTGTATATATGCATATGTGTACATTTAAACACAAAAGAGGCGACCCTTAACAGTCAGCCTTACATGCTAGAAAGAGCAGGCAAAACGTCCAGAACCACATTTAAGAGCAATTTCGAAGGGAATGAAAAATAAAACCTTTTACCTTATATATGTATGTGTGTGCATGTATACATACAGGTCTGTGTATATACCTCTAAAGAATATATATTGTCCATTTACTATATAACGTCTCTCAACTCCTCTCTTCATAATTTGTAAATGGGTTGTTTTTTTGTTTTTGTTTACAGTTAACATTTTCTGTTTTTTCCTTGTAATTTTAGGTGAAAGTTTTATTCTTTTGTATCTCTTTGAGCCCTTGTGGCTAATGAAGGAAATATTATTGTTGCTTTTGTCATCATTGTTTTGTTATGGGTTCCTCCTCCCCTCCCCTCCCCTCCCTCCTCCCCTCCT
>NC_068985.1:1835692-1836478 GCF_001194135.2 Octopus bimaculoides | reverse complement strand
CCTCCTTCTCCTCCTCCTACTACTACTACTATCATCATCATCATGTGTGTGTTTGTATGTATGCATATATACATAAACAAATATTTTTGCATATCAACACACACACACACACACACACACACACACACACAGACAGACACACACACACATCTATTTCAGTAGTTTGGAAGAATTTTGATCTTACTTTGTCTTGGTAACCCTAATTAGTCGATTTAATTTAGCTTTTTTCCTTTTGCTTTTGCTGTTGTTTTCCCCCTCTCTTTCATTCATTATGACACAAAGTAAATTCGTTTCTTTCTTCTTTTTCTTGTCATCCTTGCCATTGTGCTTCTTTTTTAATTATCTTCTTTTTGTTTTTTTTGTTTTGGTTTCCATGGTTACATTGAGTAATAAACATAACATTCTTATCAGTTTTTCTTTTGGGGTCAGCTTTGTTTTTATGAAGGCTAATTAGCGGCAGTGAAACACACCCATTCTTCCATTTAAGTATTTATGTAGATATCTGTATTTCTCATTCTCTCTCCTCCCTTCTCTGTCCACCTCTCCCTCCCTCTCTCTCTCTCTCTCTCTCTCTCTCTCTCTCTCTCTCTCTCTCTCTCTCTCAGACCATGGCTATAGTAGAAGATATTTGCCCAAGGTTCCATGCTGTGAGACTGAACCGGGAACCATGTGGTTGGAAAGCAGACTTTTTACCACATAGCTACACCTGCACCTACATATATACATTATATATAGATAAACATAAATACACATATATATTTGCATGTATGTATATATATATATATA
>NC_068985.1:1832190-1835636 GCF_001194135.2 Octopus bimaculoides | reverse complement strand
ATATATACATATATATATATACATATACATATACATACATATACATACATAAATGTACATATTTATATATATATATATATATCTATATATATATATATATATACATACATGTACACACGTACACACACACATACACAGGGTGCGGTGAAAAATATGTCATCTAAGTTACGCAAAAATGAAACTAACACTGACATCTCATTTTAACAGATATATTTACCAAAATTACATAAAAATATCTTGAAATACTCAAAAGTGGCTTCAACCATGGTCTCCTGATGAATTCAGAATCTCCTGCAACTCTTCTGGAAAGCCTCCTTGTTTAAGTTGGTGAATGCTACCATAATCCTTGCCTTCAGTTCATCTTTGGTGCTACAAGGAATTTTGTTGGTCTCTTGCTAGACTACACCCCACACACAATAATCAAAGGGATTGCAGTCTGGGGAGTTAGGTAGCCACATGTTAGGAGTGATGTGGTCACAGAAATTTTCTGACAGCCACGACTGGGTTCTTCTGCTTGTGTGGCATAGTACACTACCTTGAATGTGAGACAGTTTTTTTTACCAAAAAGGGCATGACCTTACTTACCCCCTGTACTCACTCTTGCTCCCAGCGCCTTGTTTTTTGTTCCCCTGAAGTCCTTAAAGGAAAACGTTTTGCAGATGTGGAAGAAGTGAAGTTAAAAAAAACATGGAGACATTAAAAGGCATCACTTCACAAGAGTTCCAGAACTGCTTTGAACAATGGAAAATATTGATGCTTCAAATGGAGAATACTTTGAAGGGGATAAAAGTGTAAACAAGTAAAACTAAGTGAATAAAATAATATTGCAAACTTTCGGTTTCTTTTGGATACCCCTCTCCACCCCTGTAGTCGTAGGAAAACTGCATAATAGGAAGACACCTGGAAAAGACTTAACAGTTGAATATTGGTACCAGAGGCTGATATTATATAGAAAATCATTAATATGCATATTTAAAAGAACTGTGGAAGGTCAGATAGACATTCCAAATTAACTTGCTTAGAATATGGATGAATCTTGTAGTCAAGAACGAAATGGCTGAGTTAGCAGAAAACTACGGGCCTACTGTTTGTTTAAACATTATGCACAAGCTCTATACAAGCTGCCTCAACCGATTCCTCTGGCATTGTAGTGAGTCCGACAATAAATAGTGATTGATGAATAGATGGAAGGAAGGAAGTGAAGGAATGTGCCCAGCAACTTTTGATAAACAATGCTGTGCTGTAGAAAGAAAGGAAATAGGATAGAAGCCTTGTGAGAATACGACTTGGTTAGAGGAAAGCATATGAATTTCTTTCCTACTCAGAGTAGCTGAAGTCTCTGCACTTGGCAAAAGTGGAATCCCAAAAACAGGAAATTGCTACCAAATACCTAATGGACTAAAGTGGCGGTGAAGCCCTTGGTACTACAAGATGCAACTGAAAATAATAATTAAATCACATTTCTTTGGAAGACATCACACATGTGATTAGCAGCTGCCCAAAAATGACGTTAAAGTACTACATCTTAATACGGCAACATGTTCCCTCTAAAACAAAATGTGATGCCATTTGGGAAAAGACTATCCTGGGATAAAAAGTATTGAGGATCCTCCTGTTATTGAATACATTCACAAACATCAACACAAGGAATTTTGGTGAAATGTTGCCATCAAAACTTATGCCAAGTGCAAACGTAACTGGCCAGATGAGAAAACGTAACCATCCCAGAGGTCAGCTGCTTTGTTGATGTGAAAATCTCTTTGAAAATTCAGGAGGAAGAGGGTAACTGGCCACAAATGTTTTGAAACCTTCAGCTTCTTTACCTAAGTTATAAACTCATATTTACACCAATAACAATTCATTGTTCAATTGATTGTGTCAGTAAATGTTTAAGCGACAATTAGGAAAAACTAGGATTTTCTGAAAAAGAAGTCGACCAAAAAGTCTGTAAGTGGAATAGTAAAAATATGCAAGACTATTCTCAGGTTTAAAATGTGACATTGTTTTTGTTATCAACATTCTAAAGATGGAACTTTGTACCATTGTTAGAAACTGACTCCTTCTATTGAGGAAGAATTCAAAGAATTAAGAATAGAAGAGAGCATGTATACATGTTGTCTATAATCATATGTGTATACATAAATACAGACTTGCATGAATGCATACATACATACATACATACATACATACATACATACATATATACATACATACATACATACATGTGGTCAAAAACAATAAACATCAGAAGAAATAAATATGGTGTCCTTCAGTCAGCATTCAACTGAGTTATTGAGAAATGGCCATTGAAAGTCAGAGAAGCAACTTCTGATGAAGGTACAGGTTTATACTGGAGGAAAATCTGAAGAATTCAACCAGAATGCTGTGAGGCAAGAATACAAAACAATTCGTTATCCTGCATTACATCCAAACTATGCAGCATTAATTTTGGTATTGCTGAAACTATGACAAGAGAATGACTTCAGGATAGAAGAACTCAGAACTTTTATGATAGGTTGTCATATTGACCTTTCTTAACAAACTTTCAATCAGAATATAAGAATACCAAGCTGGCTGGCATTAGTAGAATACCAAAAACAATTCCACTCTCATGGCAAAGAATGACTACACAGTTGCATATTAGAATGTAAATGGTAACATGTATGAAACCAAGTCTGAACTTATTCCTCCAAGACACAATATTAACATATCCGGACAAGTAGCTGGGAAGGGGAGAAGATAGAAATGTATTGTGTAAATTCTAATCTGCAAAACTGTGACATTAGAAGTGTGTTGGCATTGAGGAATTTGGTTGCCTGTCTTGCTGGATCATAAAGAAGAATTTGGTTCTGATTGATACTTGTAGAGAGTCAATGCTTTTTGGTTTACTAAGTTCCAAAGGCCATAATCTGGTATGCGTTCACATGTTTAGTGAAACTGTCCCCGTAACCATTAATGTAAAGCATATCTCATATTTATCTATCCCACTCAACATCATCATCATCGTTATCATCGTCATCATCATCGTCATCGTCATCGACATCATCATCATCATTTAATGTCTGTGTTCCATGCTAGCATGGGTGGGACGGATGGTACCACAACAGCCGGCCAGGCCGAAGCCTGTATCAGACTTCTGTGACTGTTTTGGCAGGATTTTTATAGCTGGATGCTCTTCCTAACACCAACCACTCAGCAGAGTGGACTTAATGCTCTTTATGTGGCACCAGCACAGGCGAGGTCAGTTTTGGCAGGATTTTTACAGCTGGATGCCCTTCTGAACACCAACCATTTTGCAGTGTGGACTGGGTGCTTTTAAGTAGCACCTGCACTGACAGGGTCACCAAGTACTTGCAAGAAAAACACTTTTAAGAGGCGAGGAGGCATAGGGGGAGGTGATGATGAAAAGGTTATAGTGAGACAGACGTAGGGGTCTTACTGAAGAG
>NC_068985.1:1831191-1831415 GCF_001194135.2 Octopus bimaculoides | reverse complement strand
AGGACAAGACTGTTATTCATGCTTTTTCTCAAATTAGAAACCAGTCTTCCAACATGGATTCAGCTCATCTTCTTCACTTGCTTTTTAATAATTGGTCCTCCATTGGTTGCAATGACAAGTATTCTAGTTGATCTGATCAACAGAACAGCCTGCCTGTGAAATTAAGCTGCAAGTGGCTGAGCACTCCACAGACATGTGTAACCTTAATGTAGTTCTCAGGGAGA
>NC_068985.1:1830029-1831181 GCF_001194135.2 Octopus bimaculoides | reverse complement strand
AGTGGGAGGTAATCATAGTACATGTGAGGAAGAGAAGGGATGTCGAGACGCAGTTTGGTTCATTGTGTTAGAGTGTGTGAGAGGTTTTCTACACAGTGATTCTAGAACAATGGGAACGTATCCCACGCGCCTGCATTTTCATTTTCCCTATCCATTAACAGTGTTATGTTAGCTTTACTGATTCTAGAAAAATAGGACAAGACTGTTATTCATGCTTTTTCTCAAATTAGAAACCAGTCTTCCAACATGGATTCAGCTCATCTTCTTCACTTGCTTTTTAATAATTGGTCCTCCATTGGTTGCAATGACAAGTATTCTAGTTGATCTGATCAACAGAACAGCCTGCCTGTGAAATTAAGCTGCAAGTGGCTGAGCACTCCACAGACATGTGTAACCTTAATGTAGTTCTCAGGGAGATTCAGCATGACACAGAGTGTAACAAGGCTGACCCTTTGAATGACAGGTACAACTCATTTCTGCCAACTGTGTGAACTGGAGCAATATGGAATAAAGTTTCTTGCTCAAGGACACAATGCACCAGTAGGTATTGAACTCATATCCTTATGATCATGAGCCGAATGCCCTAACCACTAAACCATGTGCCTTCATTCTGTTTTTTTAATAAATCAAGAAGGAAGACTCACTGTCATTGCCAGCTCTACTAGAAATAACAACTAAATCTCTCTAAATTCGCTTCCTAGTATATTAAAAGAAAGAAAGGCACATAAGATAATGCAGTTTTAGATACAGGATGTTAAGACAGTTAAGTATTGATTGCTCTGATCATAGGTCTGATGGATCAGGACTGACCTGGGGCTAAATGGCAACAACAAGTTATAAGCACCTCTCTATTATGGATTGTAAAATATGATGCAGTGATTTGATATTCCCTTGTAGTGCCCAAAGTTGATTGAGTTCAAGATGAAGGTGGAAGAGAAGCAGCATATTGATGTCAATCAAGGAGTTAGAAAGTGATAACAAAATCAAAGAGATTATCTTCTTGTACATGTTTAACATGGCATTACACGCATGAGATTAGGTTTTTAAATCAATGAAATGGTTTACCAATGAATGAGAAAAAGAGAAAGATGGAGGGAGCAAGAGAGAGAGAGAGAGAGAGAGAGAGAGAGAGAGAGAGGAAAAGAGCAAGGT
>NC_068985.1:1825188-1830010 GCF_001194135.2 Octopus bimaculoides | reverse complement strand
AGATGGAGGGAGCAAGAGAGAGAGAGAGAGAGAGAGAGAGAGAGAGAGAGAGGAAAAGAGCAAGGTTGAGAGGCAGAGAAAGTTCATGCTTCCCAGCATTAGCACTGGAACGGAAATATCGTTTGTATTATAGACATTCAACAACAGCTGTTCCTCATCAAAAAATGTTAGCAACAAGAAATGGATAACAAGTCGGTTTCAAGTAATGGTTAGTTAACATTATTAGAGCTTACAATCTGTGCAAACAAATATATTGTTTAAAAGTATAAAGCCATCATCATTACTGCCCAGATTATGTCCTGCCATACGTGACAGGCAACCTATGATGAAAGAGCCTTTTGTTCTGGATGGTAGCGCAACAGTGAAATGGGCAGAGCACCAAAATGCTACCTCATATACCTTGAATTCAAAACACTTTCTACCAACCAATTGTCTGATCCAAACAAAAAAAGATGTATACCAGCTACAGATTACCCAGACGTCAACCTATTGTAGGTAACATCCCTATCCAAAAGTTTTCTCTCTCCTTTGCTTAACGCCATTAACAAAAGATTCCTTTTTGCCTCTTAAAAGATCCTTATAAAATAGTGATAGCGTATGTTTCTAGTCTACATTTTTCACTTCCCAGTTTAATCTTGTCTTCAAATTCAGTCAATTTCCTTCTAAACATTCTGGAATAATTGTTGCTGTATATTTCCACTTTCATACGACTAATTGGTACATGATAAATAACCAGGAGAAAATTGAAGATTTCTCAACAGGAAATTATCTGTAAATAAAAGACAACGAAATGAAAATCGAGACAGTGCCAGCATAGAAGAAATTCCGGTTTTTAACACTTCGGTATATTTTGCATAAATCTTATAGAATTGCTATGTATTCTAGCCAATCCAGTTGTTTGCTGAAATAGAATTTTTCTTTTTAGCAAAATATTTCTGTTACTGTTGGCAAAAAATATTTAGACAAATCTTTATTTTATTTTTTCTACCTTCCAACCATAAACCTCAAATAATTTCCTTACTTTTTACATTTGAAAAGAAATAATTTTTCTGGTGTTCATTAATACTTTTTTGATATTTCATTAATAGTTTTCTTCAATAGTCGAAAAAAAAATTGTATTTCTTAAGATTCTTTATTTCAGTTTTCTTCTTGGACATGGCTATTGTTATCATATCATTATTATTCTCATTATTATCATTTATATCATTATCATTATCATCATTGATAATATTTTTTAACAAGCAGTCTTTTGTGTAATGGGTTAAAAGGAAGTTAAACAAGAAATCAAAAATTACAATAAAAAAAAGAAACCAAATTTGGTGATATAAGCAAAGAATTTTAGCTTGCAGACATGAAATGTTCTAAGAAAGTTTATTGAATATAAGCTCGACATGTTTTCCAATATTTTCATAATCAAAGCACTTTTGTGAGAGAACATGCAATCTTCAGGAAGAAATTTTAGACTTAATGTTAAAAATTATATTTTTTTCTGTAGGCGGCTTAGTAAAGGTTTTCATCATTAAAATGATACACCGCATATCTCGCAACGAGCTTTTAAATACTTAGCATGCATGCACATGCATACATGTGGGAGTATTTATACATATACACACACACATGCACACACACACACACACATGCACACACACACACATACATGCACACACACACACATTTATATATAATAATATTGTGTGTGTTTAGCATGTATGAGGGAATGTTATGCAGTGGATGAACATTACCTGTTGTAGAACTTGATGCAAAATGTAATGGAGATATAATGGAGATATGTCTAATGTTCAGATCAAGAAATGGTGACAGTCTCTAGCAATTTCACCACACAATTCCTTTCACTGCAAAAGTAAACTTAAATTTTATTTCGTATATATGATTCACAAAGGGCATAGTCAAATTTCTGGATGTTTACAAGTTAGCATTACATGCCTCTGGGCATGGATACTTTTGGCAGAAGAAATGGATTTAATAATGAAAAGGAAAATTGATCCAACACTAAAGGGTGGAAGTTGTTTTTTTGCTTTTTAACTTTTAATGACAATGCAGACACAAGTAAAATAAGCACCAAACTTAACAGGTAGTAGGTGCTATGATTTTATGTTTACATAAGTTATATAATTGAGAAGAATGAATCTCAAATATACTATAGAATGAAAATATGAAATACCTGTCACCATTTGCCTTGAGGGACAATTAACAGGTTTGGTGACTGTTCTCCTCAGCAGTCACTGTTGAGTCAAAGACAATTTGTTCAATCACACAATACGAAGTCTGATCAAAAAGTATCAAAGCTGTTGCTAGGACAACGGAGTTAAGATAAACAAGGGGAAGTCACTTGACACAGATTGACCAAGAACTCTGTCACATAGATGCACACCAAGTTATAATGTTTTCACACATTTCCATTGTTTGTAGCTTAGAAGTAGAGTGTGTCAAGTGTGGTCATCTCAAAAGGAAGATCAGGTTTCAGCTGCCCAAGATCTCCTTCATTGTGTCAAGGAAGACAAGATTTTTGACAAGGCTCATACAGGGGATGAATCTTGAGCCTATGGCTATGACCACAAAACTAAGGCAGAAATCAAATCCTACTTGAAAGGAACAAGAGTTCAAGATGAGGAAAGTGAAGTGAATGTGACAAGGCAGCTGCTCACTATCCCAAAAAAGAATTCCTGGAATGCTTCCATCAATGGAAACAACACTTGATAAAGTGTATAGCTTTCGAAGGGGTTTAGTTCCAAAGAGATTAAATGCCAAATTGATGTGTGTTGCAATTTTCTTGTTATAGCAGAAGCCTTCATGCATTTTGATCAGACCCCATATATAACAGTTGTTGACTTGATGAAAGGGTAGCATATAAAACAACCAGGGATAGACAAAGGAACTAAATAGTCTCTTTCTATTCATTCTGTTTGCATACAAACAGACATACTGTTTTGTTTCTTTTTCTTTCTAATTTTGAATTCACACATAGCAGAGAGCTATGGGCAGCTCCAGGGGCTGTGTGCCAACAAAGAATTCCAGTACTCGTGATGTCTTGTTAAGAGCATTTCGTTGTGTCTGTTGGCACAAATTCAGAACTCAGAATCGCAAAGAAGAATAAAATAAATGATGAACAATTATTAAAAACTGAACCAGGTTGATCAAATCTACACCAGTTCTTATCACCTGGATGAACTTTGGCAATATACAAAATTATTCTGCTCAGAAGTACCAATAGTAGATTTGAACTCATGAACCATGAGTCTGTAGTGTAAAATCTTAACAACCTGGACTTTTATCAACTCAGTTCCTGTCTCTTTCATAATAATTTTTTCTAACCCTTTCGTTACTAACCCGACTGAAACCAGCTCTGTAGTACAAATGTCATTTTTTCATAAGTCTTCAATTAAAATCTTCCACCAAACCTTAGTCACAATTTATGTTCCTAACACTAGCTGAATGATAACTGAGTTATTTTACTTAATTCTTTGTTATATTTCAAGTAATTGAAAGAAACACAGAACATTATCATCATCATCATCATCATCGTTTAACGTCCGCTTTCCATGCTAGCATGGGTTGGACGATTTGACTGAGGACTGGTGAAACCGGATGGCAACACCAGGCTCCAGTCTAATTTGGCAGAGTTTCTACAGCTGGATGCCCTTCCTAACGCCAACCACTCAGAGAGTGTAGTGGGTGCTTTTACGTGTCACCCGCACGAAAACGGCCACGCTCGAAATGGTGTCTTTTATGTGCCACCCGCACAAGCTAGTCCAGGGGCACTGGCAACGATCTCGCTCGAAAATCCTACGGGAGCCAGTCAGGCGGTACTGGCAACGGCCACGCTCAAAATGGTGCATCTCATGTGCCACCCGCACAAGAGCCAGTCCAGGGGCACTGGCAATGATCTTACTTGGCTTGCCGGTCTTCTCACGCACAGCACATTTCCAAAGGTCTCGGTCAGTAGTCATCGCCTCGGTGAGGCCCTCAAAATAAATACAGTAATGAAAGGGTTAATTAAATTGAATTATAAATTAGTGCAACATCTGACAAGTTGAAAATTGCTAAGGTTGTAGAGTCGGACTGATGTTGATTTAGTTAGGAAACTTCAGTAGTTCACAGATTGTTATTAAAACGGGACTAAAAATATGAAATACTAAAATCAACTCCAATGGAAAGTGATTCTAGAAAAGGTGAAGCATCCACCAAATGCCTCCCATTGTTATTCAAGTTTGATTAAAATATTGACGGAAAGAAATCTGTTTTATAAGGTTTGTATTTCTAG
This sequence comes from Octopus bimaculoides, assembly GCF_001194135.2. NCBI lineage: Eukaryota > Metazoa > Mollusca > Cephalopoda > Octopoda > Octopodidae > Octopus > Octopus bimaculoides. The sequence goes on along the minus strand of NC_068985.1, from coordinate 1,825,728 downwards.
AATTTAAATGTCTGGATAATTGGTTTGTTTTACAAAGAACTTCTCTCCTCCTTCTCTCACGCCCTCTTGCCCTCCCTCTTTCTATCTCTTGTATTTCATCCTCACGCACACACATACACATACATACATACACACACATACACACACACATACACACACATTACACTACACACATACATCATGCTACATGCACACATCATATTACACAAATGCAAACACACATACATACACACTATACCACACAAATACACACATAGATATGCATACATACACCACATACATACGCATACACATACATACACAAACATAAACATTAACAACTACCCTCCTCTGCCATGCCACTCCATACTCACACTATGTAACATGCCTCATATCACTTTGTTACCTAATTCACTCCCGCCACATGCCTCCCCAGACACACATTAATTACCAACGGTGTAACACACTAATTCCACATAAAAACAACCACTACCACTACTACTGCTACCTTAACATCAAAAACAACACTCACCACCACCGCCACCACCACCACCGCCACCG
>NC_068985.1:1821098-1824971 GCF_001194135.2 Octopus bimaculoides | reverse complement strand
ACTACCACTACTACTGCTACCTTAACATCAAAAACAACACTCACCACCACCGCCATCTTCTGCAAAAAGAATCACAACTATCTTCTGTAAAAATCATATGCTGTAAATTGTTGATAAAGATCTTCATAGAAGGAAGATGACATGAAATTGCAGAGCCACAAAATCTGGGATTTCATTTTATATAATTAGAGGAGTTTTACTGGAGAAAGAAAGTAGAGAATTAACTTTTGTTAACCCATCACACCCAGTTTATGACAACCAACTTTCTTTGATAAAACAAATTGTTTAACAATTAAATTTGCATTACCATAATTTTCTTTATTATTTTCATTCTTTTTGTTATCGTTCAGTTTGCAAGAGAAGAAGAGAAGCAAAATTGATTGTACATCCAACTAAATTCCATGTTGCATTTAGTTAGATCCAATGAAATTCTTGAGAGGATTTGATCTACTATCCTGGTGTGTCAATATCCATAGGTTTGATAGGGTGGCGAGCTGGCAGAAACGTTAGCACGCTGGGCAAAATGCTTAGTGGTATTTTGTCTGTCTTTATGTTCTGAGTTCAAATTCTGCTGAGGTTGATTTTGTTTTTCTTCCTTTCAGGGTCGATAAATTAAGTACCAGTTGCGTACTGGTGTCGATGTAATCGACTGGCCCCCTCCCTCAAAATTTCAGGCGTTGTACCTAGAGTAGCAAAGAATTTCCATAGGTTTGAGTTGGTCAAATTGTCCTGAGTTCAAATTCCATGAAAACCAGTTTTGCCTTTCATTCCTCCAAAGTCGATACAATGAAATAACAGTCAAATACTCAGCTCAGTGGTATTGGCTAATAACCTTCCCTCAAAAATTGCTGACACCTGGTGCCGCAATTGGAAACTATTACTGCTATAATACTCACCACCACCACCACCACAACCACAACCACTTAACGTCCATTTTCCATGATGGCACGGGTTGGACAGTTTGACAGGATCTGACCACTTGAACAGATGACAGGGTTCCATTTGTCTGTTTCGGCATGGTTTCTAATGGATACCCTCCCTAATTCCAACTACTTCACAAAGTGTACTGGGCACTTTTACATGACACTCTGCTATATATGAACACTGACATTACCCATCCTAGTTTCATTTCTTTCAGCCTTCATATGTCCTCTGTAGTCACAGCCCATCTTTCACTGCCATGTAGCATAGCTGTTTGTACACAGACATCATAATCTCTGCTTCATTCTCTGAAGGAGAGGCTTTTTGTTACTAACAGAGGTAGTAACTCTCTGAACTTTGCTCAACCTATTCTTATTCTTGCAGCAACAGTTTCAGAACTACCTCTTCCACTGTTAACTCGGTTACCTAAGTAATGGAATCTGTCTACTATTAATGATAATGTCATATATATATATATATATATATATATATATATATATACATTCTTTTATTCTCATATTTGTTTCAGCCATTTGACTGCAGCCATGCTGGAGCACCGCCTTTAGCTGAACAAATCAACCCCAGGACTTATTCTTTGCAAGCCGAGTACTTATTCTATCAAATCCCTTTTGCCAAACCGCTAAGTTACGGGGACATAAGCACACCAACATCAGTTGTCAAGCGATGGTGGGGGGAGGGGACAAACACAGACACACAGAAACACACACACACACATATATATATGGCGGGCTTCTTTCAGTTTCTGTCTACCAAATCCATTCACAAGGCTTTGGTCAGCCTGAGGCCATAGTAGAAGACACTTGCCCAAGGTGCCATGCTGTGGGACTGAACTCAACACCATGGGGTTTGGGAGCAAGCTTCTTACCACACAGCCACTCCTGCGCCTATTTATAGCTTTTGAACCTAAGTGGAGAATAATTTTATTCTATGCGTTTATATGTTTGAGAAATAAAAATACAAAGATACATTTTTATCAAATAACTGTTCATAGTTCAACTGAAATTATATACGTATTCTTAAGGCGAGTTTGTCACATTATTTATACAAACATATGCAATAACAGTGAGAAGGACGGAAGGCAACATGGAAAAATAAGGGGTCACACACACACGCATACATACACATGTGTATGTATGTATGTATGTATGTATGCATGTGTATCGATGCATATGTATATACCGATATTTAAACGTTTTTATATAAACATCTATATGTGGTGTAAATTTATGAAAATCAATTGTAAAGGTGAAAATAATAAGAAATTAATTTTTAAAATTCAACTATTTATCAGTTATTCAACGATTAATGTGTTAATATGTACATGACTGGGTTTTTATAATTTCATTGTTGAAAAAGTTTCATTGAAATAAATATTTCATTTGTAGCACCAAAGAATTTTGTAAACAAATATTTCTCATAAATTTCATATTGAAATTACTTTGAAAGAAGGTATTTAATATTGATTTCAAATTTTGGCTCAAGTCAGCAATGTTGGAGAAACATTGAAGTTGACTACATCAACCCCACTAATCAAATGGAACTTATTTTATCAATCCTGAAAGAATAAAAGGCAAGGTTGAACCTGGCAGAACTTGAACTCAGATTGCAAAGACTGGTTAAATGCCACTAAGCATTTTGCCCAGCATGCTAATGATTCTGCCAGCTCACCATCTTAAGAATTGATTTGATATTGAGATGAGAATTGACTCCCAACTTGTTAAATATAGTAACCAAAACAGCCTCATTTTACAATCGAAAATAATTATATATCCACTGACAAACGTCAAAGTCTTCATCTCATAAGCACTGGGTAAATGGGCAAATGGGTTAAATATTGCTGGGCTAACAGGAAAGTAAGTTTGTTGTGTGTTTGATGTAATTAGCCAATTCTTTGGCTAAATCAAATTAGTATTTATTGGTTGCTACATCAAGCATGCTAGCACTTCTTTACTATTGAGTTTTCATGCAGATGGTGTCCCTAAATATTATCCCTTCCTCTCCCCGTTTTTGTTAACAATTGCTAACAACATATGCTACCTCTTCTTAAATTATGTTTGCAAATACCTTAACTTCAGCACAGAGGCTGACAAACAGGAGTTTCTTGGATGCAGTTAAAATTTAACGATCATGCTCAGATGTGCTTTTAACGTTCCACTGGCAATATATATATATTAACAAACCATACATACATCCCTTGTTTTGGAAATGTCACTTGGTTTTAAATATTGAAAAATATGGACAAATTACATAAAATTATGAAGGCTGAAATCAACAAAACCAGATCCAGGTCAGTTAAACTTGATTTTTTTAAGTTAAATCTGACTTTTTCCTATACCACAATAAAGCTTGTTTTTGCTGCAAAACTCAGATATGTATACACTGAAACCTTCTCCAAATATGGCTTGAAACAACATGTGACTCTGTATGTCTTCCTTGTTACCTTCCATATTTGTCATTCTTATTATATATGGCTTGTATAAATTATATATGTCAAACTCACATTATGACTATAATTTCAGTTGAACTATGAACATTTATTCTGTGAAAAGGTATCTTGATATTTTTATTTTACAAACACATAAACACATAGAATAAAATTATTCTCCAGGGTTGTTAAGAAGTTAAACTTGTTTTAATTACACAAAATATATATAAAAAAGAAACTTTTAATGTATTTTCAACTTTTCCTCAGTATTTTTCATGTGAACCCGAATTAATCTTCTTTCTTCATTCCTTTGCACAATATGGACTCAACTCACTACCTCACTTCATCTGACACCAATCCCCACATGGATTCCTACACACATCCCACATCCCACATCCAACTTCCCCCTTCCACCTACACACTTGCATACCATTATTATTATTATTATTATTATTATTATTATTATTATTATTATTATTATTATTATTATTATTATTATTATTATT
>NC_068985.1:1818798-1820091 GCF_001194135.2 Octopus bimaculoides | reverse complement strand
ACACACACACACACACATATATATATATATATATATATATATATATATATATATATACTCACATGCATACATACATATATATATGTATGATTAATGAGAGAGATGGAAGGTGAAAGATACGAGAATGTTTATTAATCACTACAGTTGTTTCGACCCATCTAGCATTGATCCCTCATGAGTGGGATACTTAACAACTGGTCCAGGAGCATCCAGCAGTGTAGATGTGTCTTTTGTGTCTCTCTTTAATCGACGAACACTGTGAAAGGGAACGTGCTTTACCAGTAAGCTACCAGGTGTATGCCATATGATTTATTATCTAATATATATGCTTGTGTATGAATGTGCTTGCATGTTGGGAGAGAAAAGAGGGCTTGCATATGTATGTCAGTGGTACATGTATGCAGAAATAAATACAAGATTTTAGTGAGTTAAACTGGTGACATGATATCAATTCTGAGTTAAACCATTTCTTTTTACTTAAATAAAAAACAAAACCTCTAAATGGCTCTTAATCTAGATAGAAACACAAGAATGAAATTAAACAGAATTAGCTGGGAAGTTTCTTAATTAAGGTTTACTGACTATTGTCAAATTCCTTCTAGAGTTCCTCTTTGGAAATCTTCAAGGGCAACTCAAGAATGGCAACAGATCTTTCTCACTGTCTTAATCAGGTCATTGTCTTTGTTGATTCAGCTGTAAATTTTTCAATTATTTTTACTACAGTTGCAAAACTGCATTTCCACTTTGGCTCAAACGGATCATCCCCACATCACCACACAATCACCACCTCCACCACCATCACCACCATCACCACCAACTTTCTTTAACTTTAATTAATTAAATTTTCAAAACGGTTTTAGTTTCAATCAAGTTTTTGTCAAATTCAAAATTTTCTTTAAATTTGAAATGTGTAAACGCATTACAAATACTCATGGGCATGTGTGTGTGAGTGTGTGTATGTGTATCTGTATGTGTGTGTGCATAGATGTATATCATATTTATATAATGAGTGTGTGTGTGTGTAGGCATTCATACATTTTATTTTGATGTATTGCTAATGAGCGATTCCCCCTTCATCTTAAATTTCTGTGATTTTCTTTGCCTTTTTCATCCTCATCTAAGATTTACTCTTTCCCAGTTGCTATTGAGTCACTCCCAGCTCTATAGTTACCATCTCCATCAGCATCATAACTATAATTTTCTTCTTCAACAACATCATCCTCAAATTCACACCTATTAACACCACCACCATCACCACCACCACCACCACCACCATCACAACCAGCACCGCCA
>NC_068985.1:1816627-1818788 GCF_001194135.2 Octopus bimaculoides | reverse complement strand
CACCACCACCACCACCATCACAACCAGCACCGCCATCATGGTCACTGTCATCATCATAGTGGTAGTGGCAGCAGAGATGTCAATGGTGTTGTTGTTGACAGTATTATAGCACCATCACATCATCATCATTATCGTAATCATCATCATCATCATCATCATCATCATCATCATCACCATCTCCATATTCACTTTCACCAATACAATAATTACCACCCCTACCATCACCCCCGCCCCATAACCATTCTTATCAATGACATAACCATTCAATGCCATCCCCCAAACGATTCGCTCTCGGCTCTCATTGCAGCCAAAGGTCAGTGATAGTCTTTTTCCTTTCACTTTTCTCTCAATGCTTCTTCTGTCTCATCTGTCTCACCCATACACTAACTTCTTTAATCAAGCCTTCCCCTAACTTCCTTTTAAGACCCCTGCATAAACACCGTTTTAGCTCTTTCAACTCTGATCCCTTTTTCACTGACTCTGATACTCCAGCCTATATTCGTGCACATCTACACCCTTATACATGTTCTTTTCTGAATCAAAGTAATTCTTAGAGGATGCTGTTCTTCAGTTTCAGCAACATTGCTGTCAAATTCTGGCACAAGGCCAGCAATTTTTGTGGGGAAAGGTAAGTCGATTGCACTGACCCGCAGCTACTTATTTCACAAACTCTAGAAAGATGAAAGGCAAAGCTGACTTGGGTGGAATTTGAACCGAGAATGCAAGATTGATGAAATACCACCAAACGATTTGTCTAGCATGCTAATGCTTCTACCAATTTGTTGCCTCAACCTTATCAACATTCTCTGAGAAGAACTTTCAAACAACTTATGAAAGCAATTGGTAGAGAGGATAAATCAACTGTTACAGACTTTTGGAAGCAGATGAGATAAGAAAAACATCATTTTATCCTGGATAAAAAAACAGAATGAAATTCAATTCAGCCATGAGTATCAACACAGCCAATCACAAAGCTAGTAGTTGTGGACACTTGCGACTAAAACAATTATGCAGCCATCTTTTTTCTTTTATATATCAAGTTCTTCATAGTCCAATGTAGGATTCCTTTTTGTAAGAGATTGAGGTTTTTATTTCCTGTGAACTTGACTTTTAGTTCTAGTACTTCTGCCATTACCACAGAATTTTAATCATTACTTTTGACAATTTTCTTTCATTCGTCAGTGAGTGGTTTTCTTTATGATTAGGCTTTGTTAAATATTTAATGATTTTAACATTGTAACCAGCGCTTAACAAGGGAAATAATAGTAATAATATCACTGCCATCTTTAAGTGGCTAATTTGGCAGGGAATTCCATGCAAGATGGTTGCATTGCTTATTGTTTTTCTATAACCACTAACCAACCTACTTACTTACCTACCTATTTTGGTATCTGTCTATCTGTCGGTCTCTTGGTCTGTCTGTCTGTCCATATGTCTATTTATCTATTTATCTATAGTTATGTTGGTAGTTAGTATGTACTGTTATATCTGTGTGTATGCTCGCATGTGTGCACGTGCATGTGTGTGCATGCATGTGTGCACGTGCGTGTGTGTGTGTGTGTGTGTGTGTGTGTGTGTGTGTGTGTGTGTGTGTGTGTGTCTTTTCTTCCTTCGCCAGGACTATCTGTGCTGCTTCTAATTACTATCTAAATATAAACACTTCATCCTAATGTTAAAATTTATATTATCTAAATTCTGCATCTGAAAAATTTCTAGCAAGAAATTCCTTCCATGTCTATCTAACATGTAAATCTTTGTAATTCCTATTAGTAAATGAAACATGTGTAATGGTGAATAAATAATACCAAAAAAATTCTGATTTCCTCTTTTGTTATCTCTCTCTCTCTCTCTTGTCATACCGGCCATGACGAAGGGAAATAGCCCTGAAACTCGAGTCGCCTTTATATATATATATTTATATTTATATATTTATATATTTGATCCTTTATATTGAACACTCAATATTTCATCTACATTCAATACTTTATTTCATGGCGCCATCCATTTTTATTTTATTTTATATTATATATTGTATATTATATTATATATTGTATATTCCATATTCTATACCCCACATTAGTTCTGCAGGAATATAAATAAAACATAAAAAACAGACAGTGTTGGAACTCTTTTAAGCAAAATAATATATTCCTCTATACAC
>NC_068985.1:1804185-1816437 GCF_001194135.2 Octopus bimaculoides | reverse complement strand
AATGATATAAAAAACCAAGGCTGTGAAGATTTAGAACATTTATAAATAGAAGGTTTTACAGCTGTTTCTGGGATATTTTATATATCCCTTCATCGGAGATGGCAATAGTTAATTTAGATAAGATACGAAACAGACAGTGAAGTGGAGGAATGAAAATAGATGTGCGATATGCAGGGATATTGCATTTGTAGATCCATTATTTAGGCAGAATGGTATTCATATAAGATTCCAATACCTTGTGAATAAATCCCAATAGTATTTGAAATTGGTCATTCCAAGTATAGAGTTTGTACACAGTGCTATTGAATCGAGGGTTTATTTAAAGTGACCTAAAGTAGGAAATGTATTTGTAAGGTCAAATCGAAAACAGGAACAGAGGGATAAAGAAAGAAAACAAAAAAAAAAGAAAAAGAAAAGCAAGGAGAGAGATAATAAAGAGATGAAGAAAGGGAAAGTGTAGTGGTTAGTGATCAGTCAAGATAAATTGATTGTAGGAATGGGGAGGTGAGTGTGATGGAGAGAGAAAGATATAAGTGTATAAAAAGATGAAAGGGTAAAGAGTAAATGAGTGTCAGGTAGAAGGAATGGGGGGTGAGAGAGAGAGAGAGAGAGAGAGAGAGAGAGAGAGAGAGAGGTATAATAGTGTAAAAAGAAAAGGAGTGTCAGGTATGTAGTGATAGAGGCTATGTGATGGGGCAGGGAGAGGGGAGTAGGGGTAGCAATGTGGTGGAATGAAGAATTTTGGAATATAGATTAGGTTGGTTGGACAGGTCAGTGCTTAGTAGTAGAAGAAAATATACATGTGAAGATGTATACAGATGCATATATTAAACATGTATATATATATTTATACAGATATTTATACATATCAACATCTACACATACAACTCGCACTCATATGTATATGGACATATGTATACCCATATATACGTGTATCTGTATGTATTACCACTCTTGCACACTATGCTTGGAATGACCAATTATAGACCTTCCTTTATTAGTGCCAAACCATTAGCAATATTCTTTGCAGTCAGTTTAAACATAATTAGTGTCATTTCTGCATTTTCGTTTGCATTCTCAGTTTGTGCTTGTTCTAACAGCATCAGCCTCTCGTTAGATAGACTTTATGGGACACTAGCAACTCAACCACATCATCCTCTCTGACTTCTTAAAACCCTGCATCATTTGCAAGTGTCACAATATCTTTATAAATTTGAGGTAGACTTACTGCTTGTAGAAATTTTGTCATGCATACAAGTCAAGAATACAATCTGGTTATATATTTTCCACAGCACCATTCAAAGTGGAGGTTTTCACTTCATTCTGTGACCCAGTTTTATCATCCACAGAATCCACAATGTTGGACTTCTTCCAGAAGTCTCTAACAGTTGGTTTATCCTCCCTGTCAATTGCTTTCATACGTTTTTTGAAAGCACTTCTCAAATAATCTGTTTTGATCCATTGGCTGAAGTAAAGTTGTATTCTTAGGAATATATTCTACTCTTACATTATCAGAAAACACAATTGAATTCACCAGGTTCATTATCTAAAAGGAGAAAAACTTGGTTGAAGGTATTTGCTCTGGCACTGTACTTTTCTACAGCTGAACAAAATGCCTTTTGTAAACCACTCTTCAAAATTGTTCATAGATACATCTTCTTATTTGAAAGCTAAATCAGGGATAGATTAAACTTTGAGTAACCCTTAAAAGCTCTTGAACTGTCAGAGCGATATATGATAGGGGCTTCAATTTCATATCACTGGCAGTATTTCCTTCTAGAGGAAGCATCACACAATTATTGGAAGCTTTCAGTGCTGGTATTGATTTTTTTGCTTTCAAGACAAGTGATTCAAGAGATGTACAGCTTCCCCAACATTGTATATTTGCTTTGGTGTGTAGCCCACTTCAGCAATCATTTTCTTCAGCTACCCAGGATAATTCATAATGGCCTCTGTATCAGAACTGACAATTTCACCAGTCAATTTTACGCTATGAAAATTCAAGTACTTCTTAAACTTTTTCAACCAGTCTTCACTAATCAGAAAAGGTTTTGCTTCAGAAGTTACATAAAATGGAACTTTCAACTTTATTTTTTCTGCAAATTGTCATACAAAGTTTAGATCGTTTAAAATTACCATTGTGCTTACCAAAACACATTATGCTGAGTCTGATCTTTGATTGATACATCCAAGAGCTATCCCATTTTAAGTATCACAGTAGACCTTTCAAAAATAAGGTCTGGGCAATTAAAAGAGCTATGGGTTGAGCACTTAATTTTATTTTCTCTTTGTTGTCATGTATTGTTCTAATTGTTGATATTATAAGCTTTAACGTTTTGGCAAAGGAGATAAGTTTTCCTCCCACATTATACCTTTTATAAATATCAAGTTTAATGTCCAGTAATTTCTTTTGTGGTTCCTTTTCACATTCCTGCCTTCATTTCCACTTGATGGTCTCTTCTCAGACATCTGGAATTGCAGGTAAACCCATCAGTAAGTATTCACAACAAATATATATTCAAAGAAATAACATCCAGAAAGAACTGTTTTGCGAGAACAAAATCTTTGTCTGTTTCCTAAGATTATAAGAAGGGAAATGAGATGAAAGGATGAAGGAGTGTGGTCAAAGAAAACATTGTATGATTACAGTTAATTGAAAGGTTATTAGGTTCATGAATTCTTTGCCTCTTGCACCTATGACTTGAATGATAAAACACATGCTCTTCTGTATTAACATACAACCTTTGTAGCTACAAACATGGCTACCACACTGATACTGTTATTGTTGTTGCTAGTTGGTTATTGAAGAGTTGGTGGGTTTGTAATGCTTGTACTGTTGGATGTTTTGGTTTGAGTTGTGATTGTGATGGTAAGACGTATTGTTGGTGGTGGCAGTGGTCATATTGTTCTTGTTAATTTTATTGTTGCTCCTGTTTAGTCTTAAGTTAATTCTTACAGACCCAAGATCCAAAACATTTCATTCAACTTCTAACATACACTAGGGTACCACATTATTTTATATGATTGTTTTCTTTTTAGAGTGACACAAACACAAATGCTATCATGCACACAAACACACACACACACACAAACATACACATGCGCACACACACACACACACACATGCGTACACACATATGTGTGTGTGTTAATGTATCATGATGCATAGATAAAAGTATTGTGAAGATGGTTTTTCTAATTATTAAATGAAATTCTGGGAACTGATCTAAAGTCTAAGATGAAAGAATGTTTTTAAATCCTTAAATTTCATCTGAGTTTCCACTGGGGTGAAATTACAGAGCATATTCTGAAATTAGTGGTCATACTTTACAATTTCTATAAGCACAACATTCTGTGACTTGAAGCAGCTGTAATGTGGTAGAATGTCTGTGATTACCCTTTTGGTAATTTTCCTGGCATCATTGTCAGAGTTATCCAGACTCAAATATAGCAAAGTGTATCTAATGTAATGAAGCCAAGAGAATATTTTCTAATGTGGTTAGTGATTATAACTTCAATAGCTTTCTGTCTAATTGAAGATAAACTTTTCCTTTATTAATGATGAGACAAGAAAAAATTTCTACTCTCAAGCAGATTTTTCTTGTAGGTTGATGTTACAACACTGAAAATGAAAAGAAAGTAGCCAAATATCAAACACTTTTGTAAATTGAGAACACAAGAGTTCTTGAAAGTTAGAGTTCCTTTGTGGCTGGGATTTTATTTTTTAAGCAATAATAGATGCAGATATGACTGTGTGTTAAAAAGTTTGCTTCCCAACCACATGGTTTCATGTTCACTCCCACTGCATGGTACCTTGGGCAAATACCTTTCATTGTATCTTCAGGCCAACCAAAGATTTGTGAGTGGATTTGGTGAACAGAAACTGGAAGAAGCCTGTCATGTACATACATACATACATACATGCATGCACGCATGCATACATACATACATACATACATATGTATGTACGTGCATACATACATGCATGCATACATGCATACATGTGTGTGTGTGTGTCTTTACATCTGTGTTTGTCCTAATCACTTCTTGACAATGGATGTTAGTGTGTTTATGTCTCTGTAACTTAGTGGTTTGGCAAAAGAAACCAACACAATAAGTACCAGACTTAGAAAAATGTCCTGGCACTGATTCATTTGACCAAAAATTCTTCTAGGTAGTGCCTCAACATAGTCTCAGTTTAATGACTGAAACAGTTAAAAGATAAAAAAAACAAAAAAACTTTGAAATTCCAAATAGAATTTATCTGCAGCCAAACAAGTGACGAGAAGCAAAAATGGAGTTAAAATGCTTTTTGAAATAGGTAAAAAAAATGATCAAATCTTCAAACAACTTTTGAATTTGCCATTTGTTGTACTTAGATGATTCAAAAGCTTGCATTAAACAACTTTGAATTTTCCAGAAATCCTTTTGTGTATTTGAGAAATAGCCTTAAATACCAAAAGAAACTTAAAGAATTTCAAAAACTGACACATACCAAACCTTGGAAAAATATTCCACATTAACTGCACAAAATGGCTTTCTATTGAGAGGATATGAAAAGAACTTTAGAACAATGGCCTACACTTGTGTTGTTCTTTATATCTCCCGTCTTAGAAAATGAACTTCTATAGCTTCACCAATTTTAGAGACATTACAAAATCCCATTACAAAACTGTATTTTGCTTTCTTAGATTACATTTTACTTGATATTAATTCAGAGTTTCAAACAGAAGTATTTAGAATTCATTATGATAAGACTTGTATTACTACCGATGTGAAAGGGATTCTTAGAAATTCTATCTAACAAGAAATTTTGGAAACTAATGATATAAAAGCAGAATTAATGTCAATGATCTTTCAGTATATCTCAAAATAGTTGACATTTATTGTGATGCTACTGTAGAAAGCATTTATCTAGATAATTCAACGAGAATTTCCTAAAAAGAACAGCAAGAATTTTCAATAAATATTTGAAATTTCTGTTTGCCATCCAAAGCAGATATTTCAGTGCTTTTTATCTTGTAAACTGTTTGTAACATCAGAGTTGCTTCAGGCAACTCTACCTGACTAATGTTATTGAATGAAGGCCAAAATCAATTAACCCATTAGTTATGAAAGATTCCCGCTCATTCCATGAAGAACATTACAAACAAATTAATAAAGAATAAAGATACTGCAAGATCAACCTCCAAATGAAAACAAAATAATAAATGAAGAACTGAAAGAATGGCGGGATGAATATTGCTTCCCTTTATTGTCAAAATTTATGATTAAGCTTCTTTCATGCTTCCTCAATCTTCGGCAGCTGCTAAAACAGTTTCCTCCTTACTCAACATTAAAGTTTAAAATTACCCACCTTTGAAAGCAGCCAATTTAAGTGCTTTAATAAGATTTAAATGATTAATCCAAGACATTAACTGCATGAAGTAGAGGGTCTCTCCCTATAATAGTTATGTGACAGAATAAATGGAAAAAAAAAACTTGTTTAAGGAACTAAATCATACAGTGATGGTTCAAGTCCATATACAAAGGTACCATTCTGATGAAATTGTGACAGACATTGGCATGAAGCACAGCTCTGTTTTCAATATACTTCGATGTGCACTTTATGCTTTTCAACAATGTGATATTGTCATTCATTTTAAGCTTAGAACAACATGAAAGATTTTTAAAAATTACTATTTGTAAATCTCACAATGAGAGATATTCAGCAACAGTTCTTTGGAGTAAAGATTGTTTGCTAGTGTAACATGGCAGTCCTGGTTTAGGACGATTGTTGCTGTAATTTAGCCCCTGGGGCTGAATATCTCTCGTTGTGAGATTTACAAATAGTAATTTTCTAATTTATAGATCAGTGACTAGTTGTCACTTTGAAAACTATATATTTCAAATGGGAATTTAGCAGTGCCACTCCTAGCCAAACAATTATTCTGTGCTGATGAAGGGAAATAACCTGGAAATCACGATACACAGATATTGTTTTGAGCTGAGTGGGGGTGCTAGATTCCCTTGTTCGAAAATATAAGGACACAGATCGTGTCGTATAGCCAGCTGGAGACGATGTCTCCTGGGGCTAAATTACAGCAACATTCATCCTAAACCAGGATTGCCATGTTATGTTGGCAAACAATCTTTACTCCATGAAAGATTTTAATGTTCATTTTTGTTGCTTATACTGAAGATGCGACTTCTAATAATGGATTGGTTTTCTACCACATGTGTTGCATTTGGCTTCACAATAAACTCAAATAATGGCAAGCCCTATATTGAACTGATTATCCTAGTGAATAACACCAAATTAGAAATTAGCTTATATATACAAACCTTACATTATCATCATCATCATCATTTAACGTCTACCTTCCATGCTAGCATGTGTTAGACATGAAACGATGATGATGATGATGATGTAATATATATATGTATATATGTACACACATACACATATATATATATATGCATACATACATACATACATACATACATACATACATACATACATACATATATACATAAGAAGCATGTGATGTTCTTACAAAATGTTTAGAAAGAAATTTTCTCCAAGACAAAGTCTGGCACCAATTTCATTGATAAGACACTGGTTGGGCTGACATTAGAATGGCAGACACTTACACAAGGTTCCATACAATGGTATAGAATCAGAAACGTTGTAGTTGTAAAGCAGTCTTCTATACCAAACAGTCATACCTTTATCAATAGAACTGTTGAAATTTAGACCTTTGTGTTAAGGATTTTCCATATTCTCTTAATTGTCTTTTATATTTGATTTGAAACAATAGTTTCCTAAGGTCATTAGTTTATTAACATTTTCAAAACTCACTGCTTTTATCATCTACAAGACATGATAATGGAACAGAATGCTGTTTGTACAATTTACACTTGGGAACAAAGGAACATGGGAATATCATTATAACTATAAAATAATCTACATCAGATTTAAAATCAAGCGTTTCAATGTTTAAAAATTGTTTGAGTTTGAGGTTTATTTTATGTGCTGTATCTTTGGAATGATTCTTCATTCCATTTTGCTATCAGTAAAACTTCGCTAGTAAATTGCATTTTACTTTCTGGAATTCTGGTTACGATGGTAAGATCTGTCTACTAATGTCTTTGTATCAAATTATAGTCCACATACTATAACAGTATATTATTAGGTTGTCCGGAAAGTTCTGAGCATTTTTAGGCTAAATCTTTTAATGCTTCTTTGAGCACACTTGGAACATAAGACAGTTAAAACTTTGGCATTGCTTGAAGTGGTCGTACATCTCTTCTTAGTTCCTGACTAAAAATAGATTTATCTTTCATTTCGGTTACCCTTTTATTGACATTTGAAATGAATAACCAAAAATTTCATATTCGTGTTGTAATGCTTTTCTGATTTTTAAAAAGGAGAAAATACTGCAAAGTCTTGCAAAACATTTGTGAAGTTTATGGTGAATCAACTGTTCGAAGATGGTTTGCAAAATTTAAAGCTGATTGAGTTCAGCTTGGAAGATGACAGTCATAGTGGAGGACCTTCAAAATTGGATGAAGATATTTTGAAGGTAAAAATTGAAGAAAACTCAAATATCACAGCTAGAGGCTTGCAGAGGAGTTTCTAAAAGTATGGCTTATGAACACCTAGTGAAGCTAGGATACATTTCTCGCTATAATTGCTTGGACCAGTATTCTGTTTGTTATATGCTTTTGAAGCAGAATGAAAGCCTGCCCTTTTTGAAACAACTTGTGACTGGAGATGAAAAATGGATTGTGTATGAAAATGTAGTGCATAAAAGATCCCAGAGTTCATGTAAGGATCCCCAAAACAGCAACCAAATATGAATATCCATGTCAAAAATGCTATGCTTTTTTGTTTAGTGGGATCAAAAAGGTATTATTCATTATAAGCTCCTACCATAAAACCAGATAATTAATTCTGATGTGTACTGTCATTAAAAAAAATCAAAGAATTGAGGCTGGAGATTACCAACAATGTTCCTACAAGACAATGCCTGACCACATATATCTTTGGTTACCCGAACAATGCTACATGAACTTGGTTGAGATCTCTTACCCCATCCACCACATTCTCCTGATATTGCACCATCCAACTACCACTTGTTTTAGGTGGAGTCAAAATGCATCTAGATAACTTTATTTCTTTAAAAACCAGTCAAATGTTATGCTTATACAATATTTAAATTGCCTGGTAGATGGATAAAAGTGAAATAATAATGGAAATTATTTCATTGAATAAAATTTATTGAAAGATTAATTATTTATATTCCTTTTTGCATATTAAAAAATGTGCAGAACTTTTCAGACAACCTAACAATATGTTATCCACAGGCATTGGTCAACTAGATGCCCCATGGTCATAGCAGATGAGGAAGTACCTTGCAGAGATCAGGACTGACTGGGATGCTGCTTGGAGGGTTACTTTGGATGACTCAAGCAAATACTGACACATTGAGGATGCAGCAAGGCACTGCAACAGCACATGCCCATCACCACTTTTACCATTCCTACTTGATCTGACCTGGCCTGACTGCTATATATTATATATTCTATATTATCATCTGACCAAATGGTTGACCAGACTATTAGATGTTGTTATACATTGCTGATCACAATGCACTTTGCATCATTTTGGTCTTTGAATGATTCCACCGCTTGGCTATGCAAGTAAGCCAACATTCTCCCTAATTGGGCTAGTTTGTCACAGGGTTAACCATTTACAGCAGGCTGGACTGAAGTAACATTAAATGAAGTGTT
The DNA here is from genome assembly GCF_001194135.2 of Octopus bimaculoides. Classification (NCBI taxonomy): domain Eukaryota; kingdom Metazoa; phylum Mollusca; class Cephalopoda; order Octopoda; family Octopodidae; genus Octopus; species Octopus bimaculoides. Next base: position 1,807,662 of record NC_068985.1, on the reverse strand, counting down.
TTGTTCAAGAGTACAACATGCAATCAGTCTGGGAATTGAACACATGATTTTATGATCTTGAGTGCAATACACCAATGCAGTAAACCTGTTCTGTTCTGTTCTGTTTTGATGGGCGGCCATAACTTTTGGCTACCAAGCACACAATCCCCGTAAATATGTTTTGATGCTTCTAGCTTTCCATAGTCTGAAGTACTTTCCATAGTCTGAAAGTGTGTGGTTTCATTTCATGGTTTAGTTGTTTCAAGCATTAGTCTGTGGCCATGCTGGGGCAACGCCTTGAAGAATTTTAGTCAAGCAAATTGACTCCAGTACTTATTTTAGTTTCAAGCCTCTATCAGTCTCTATCAGCCAAACTGCTAAGTTATGGCGATGTAAACACACCAACACTGGTTGTCAAACTGCCCCTACCACATACAATGGGCTTCTTTCAGTTTCTGCCTACCAATCCATGCAAAAGACCTGAGGCTGTTAGTAGAAGACACTTGTCCAAAGTGCCATGCAGTGGGACTGAACCCAGAACCATGTGGCTGGGAAACAAACTTCTTACCACAAAGTCATTCCTTTACCTGTCTTTTGATGAGGAATTTTCCATTGAGGTGTTTTATAATATAAAACATTGGTTCTCAACTGAGGTTCATATAAGGTTTTCTTGTTTATGTGCAATAAATTGCTTATACATCTACAATATACAAAATATTTTAACTTTTTTTCAAATAATTCTTAATAATTTTCAATTATAAAAGCATAACAAGATTATTTTATATACATCGAATGGCTCTGGAAGCATGGTAGTGTAGAATAAGGATCAAAGGGATTTATAGACAAAAAAATGGTTGAGAACCACTGATGTGGAAGAACTATAAGACTGTGATTAGACATGATCCCTATTATGTTCTGTTATCAGATATTAACAATATTTCGTTCTCTAAGAAGCATGCATTTGTTTCTTGTAATGTTCTATATGTGTTGTTTATATATCTTTACTGGGTGTTGCATCTTTTGTAGCAGTGAGTATGAATTTGGTTCTGTTTTATAACACAGTCTGCTTGTCTACCCAATACCCATTACTAACTATTGTTTGTTTCACTTGTTAGAGCTCTTTATCTAAAAATTCTTTTGTTGATGAGATTTAAAAGCTCATCCTAGCTAAGATTTCACTATAAATATTTTATATCTATGGGGACAGAATCTCTGCTTATTTAGATATTATCTCTGCAGAGGTAGATTTTTTGGGGGAGTATAATGAGTTGCTACAAGTAATATTCCTTGTTGTTACATTTATGTAACCAGAATGGGTTGGTGGTGTGGTTTTAATTTATGTTAGAACTATTTTTGGATGGTAAATTCAAGGAGGGAATTAGTTTCAAAATCACGTTTTAAAACTATCAGTTATTTTCTTCTGTATATCTCACCTTGTTATGTCCCCAACATACATAGAGTAGATAATGTGGTGATATTTAGAAATAACTTCGTTTTTATGTTAACCAAATAATCCAGCATTGGAGATTTATCAGTTCCATCTACTGCCATGATCTTTGGCAACATACTGCAAAATGCGTGAAAAACATGTCAATATTTCAGGTGTTGAAAACTAAAGTATTGAATCGTTAATGGACTAATGGACATTGGAATGTGAAGGATTAATAAAGAAACAAGAAAAGTCTTTAATAAAAAAAAAAAGAAAGAAAATGGATTAAACTTGAACACAGTTGCATCTTTAAAACAAAATGTTTGAAAAAAGCTGTTCCCTATTTGCACAAATATATGTTTTCACATTGAAGCAGTACAAAAAAACAAAAGTCTCAGAATTCTTGTAAAAGCTAATCAACTGTCAAGTAGACATAATGGCGAAGGATATTCCAAAATCTTCAACAGATACCCCCAAAAAATCTATAGGTGACTTACTTACTTAACTACATAGCCATAGCTATAGATAATGTACAGTCTACTCTCATGTCAAATAAGGAATGATGATATAGATGGAATCTTAGCAGTTTTTATGATGGGAAATTGCTATTTCTCTCAGAAGACAACAAAGTTTTTGGACTCTCATAGCACTCCTCAGCTGTGATCAAATTACACATGCCAGTCCCACAGCAAATTTTTATTCCTCAAAAAACAAAGTAAGTGAAATTTCTCTCTGTTTTCCAAGATACTAATTGACAAAAATATTGTGACACAACCATACAGGACATGAAAAGTAATCGTAATTTGTGAGAATAATAGGAGAAACCTCTTAGTTTATTACAGATAAGAAACAAAATAAGTAAAAAAAAAAATGCAACTATAATATTCCACAGAACACCTCAGAATATGAAAAAAATAGTGCAAGCCAATTTTTGAATTAGGGAATCTAACAAGGGAAACAAACATTAATTAATGATGTGTACTTAATTAAATTAGTAGACAATATCACAAAACAAAACAGGAACACATTTCTCTACACTGATTCAACAAATATTGCACCCAGTAAATATATATAAACCCCTAATACAAAAACCAAATGTCCCTTTGTTTTAGAATGGATTATTTTATTAAAAACTCATCAAACTACGGTTACATACAACAGACCTCACCACAAACTCAGAGATGGATTATTTTACAACATGCTGTGAAAAACACAACACCCAACAAAACACTCGAGATAGTTACTGGATGCAGTTTTTCCCTCAAAAAAAGCGTACAAAAAATATCTTTTTTATGTTTAATATGTGCATACCACCAATGGGTGATTGAGCAGAGATGAAAAATAATCATAGTTTCGAAAAATTTAGTTTATATTACCACTAGATATAGTAACCTATACTACTACTATAATAATAATAATAATAATAATAATAATAATAATAACAATGATAATAATGATAATAATAATAATGAGAGAGAGAGAGAGAGAGAGAGAGAGAGATTGCCACGACAGAAGTCATAAAAAATTGCAGATGATATTTACTACTTGGTGGTTTCTGTGAACAATTATTTGTTCTATGAATAACTGGGACCGCAAAGGCCGAACCACAAATAAGTGAGGGTATGCTGTATATATACGTACACACACACACACACACACACACACACAAACAAACACGCACATACACACACACACACACGCACACACACATATACACACCTACATACATACATTCAGACATGAAAATACGTAGGTGAAAATGAGTGATGTCAGCAGATATTCATTTCCCTAAAACTGATCCCTCCATCACTCTTCTAGCTACTGTATAAAATTCTGCTGCTGAAAATTGATAAAAGCAAAACCCCTAATTATCTATTATCAACATTTCTGAACTGCCAGTCATCACTTCCTCTCCCCTTTTCAACCTCCCTCCATTGATATCCAGCTCTCTCTCTCTTACCATTGTCCCTCAACCCAAACTTACTCTCCTTGTTCACTATTCACTGCTGTATACACCTGAACCCCCCCCCCCATTTCCATCTCTCATTCACCGTCCCCCTACTTACCCT
>NC_068985.1:1803871-1804175 GCF_001194135.2 Octopus bimaculoides | reverse complement strand
CCCTTAGAACTTTCTTCTCTATGTCCAAATAAGTTTTTTCACTTGCATCTTTTACTTGTTTCAGTCATTAGAGTGTTGGCCATGCTGTGGCATCATCTTGAAAATCTTAAGTCAAATGAATCTACCCCATTCATCTTTTTAAGCCTGCCACATATTCTATTGGTCACTATTTGCTGAGCTGTTAAGTTACATGTAGATAAATATACAAACACCAGTTGTCAAGTGGTGGTGAGTGACAATCAGACACAAAGACACACCCATGTGTGTATATATATATATATATATATATATATATATATATATA
>NC_068985.1:1795764-1803861 GCF_001194135.2 Octopus bimaculoides | reverse complement strand
ATATATATATATATATATATATATATATACATATATAAGACCTGGCAGCTAAATTGAGATTGCAGTCATGGGCGATTCTAGTGTTGCATGTCCGGCCCATTTAAAAGTACCCTTGACATGTCAGGTGATACAATATGCTTGAGAAAGCCTGTTGAGTCAAGTAAAAGCAAAATCATAGCTGTAGCGTATTCCCCCTGACTGGCTCCTGTCCTGGTGGCATGTAAAAAGCACTGAACGTGATCATTGTCGGTCTACCTGACTGACTCTTGTGCCAGTGGCACGTAAAAAGCACCCACTACACTCTTGGAGTAGTTGGCGTTAGGAAGGGCATCCAGTTGTAGAAACATTACCAGATCAGATTGGAGCCTGGTGCAGCCGCTGGCTTTCCAGACCACAATCAAACTGGCCAACCCATGCCAGCATGGAAAATGGACGTTAAACGATGATGATGATGATGATGATGATGATATATGATGGGATTCTTTTAGTTTCTATCTACCAAATCCACTCGGAAGGCTTTGGTTGACCTAAGGCTATAGTAGAAGACACTTGTTGAAGGCGCCACGCAGTTAGGTCTGAACCCAGAACCATGTGGTTGGGAAGCAAGCTTCTTACCACACAGCCACATCTGCACCTGCAAATAAATGAGTCTTTCTAATCGTAGTTGGGTGGGAAGTGCTAGAAAGAGTTACTTTAGTATGTAGGCTGGGAATGGTTAGTAAAGTTCATTCTGGTTTCTTCAGCCCCATTTTTTTCTTCTCTATCCCAAGTACTGGATTTGGTTTGGTTAACTAAGATTCATTAAGGTTGTACCCCAGCATGGCCTCCGTCTAATGAGTGAAACCAGTAAAAGATAAAAGATATATATATATTTATACATGGGTTCAACAATAGTTCAAATGCATCATTTGTGATGGAAACAACATTGATGGGTAACTTTTTATGGAGGAAGTATTACTCTACCGACATGTGCAATTTCAGTGACATATGTCGGTTAATAAGAATAATGTAATCATCATCATCATCATCGTTTAATGTCTACTTTCCATGTTGGCATGGGTTGGATGGTTTGACTGAAAACAGGGGGCTGTACCAGGTTCCAATCTGATTTGGCAAGGTCTCAACAGCTGGATGCCCTTCATAATGCCAACCACTCCAAGAGTGTAGTGGATGCTTTTTGTATGCCACTGGCACAAATGCTATTGAACTGACACTGGCGTCAGCCATGTCTATGGTTACACCTGGCTTGGCAAATCCGCACTAGCACAGTATATTGCCAAAGGTCTTGGTCACCTGTCACTGCCTCCATGAGGCCCAATGCTTGAATGGTGCTTTGCTTTTTACAGGCCATCGGCATAGGTGCCAGTCAGGTGGCACTGGCATTGACCTTGACTACAATTTCATTTGGCCCAACAGCACAGCATATTGCCCAATAATTGAAGCGGGGGGGGGGGCTTTTAAGAGGCCAGTTATGCAACAGTGGCATTGACCACAACTACGATCTCACTTGGCTTGACATCACTACCTCCACGAGGCCCAATTCTTGTATGGTGCTTTTTTATGTGCCACCAGCACAGGTGCCAGTCAGATGGTACTGACATCGGCCACAACTACAATCTCACTTGGCTTAATGGCTCTTCTCAAGAACGGCATATCTCTAAAGGTCTCGGTCACTTGTGATTGCCTCTGTGATTTCAAGTTTTAGTACAACACCAGTAATTTCTGGGTAGGGGGTTTATTCAACTACATCGACCCCAGTGATCAACTAGTACTTGTTTTATCGACCCCAAAAGGATAAAAGGTAAAGTTGACCTCAATGGGATTTGAACTCAGAATGCAAACATGGATGAAATACTGCTAAGCATTAATTCTCAGCTTACTGCTTTTTTTCGTTTCAAATTTCAGCACAAAGCCGGCAATTTCATGGGAGTGGGTAAGCCAATTACAGCAACCCCCAGTGCACAACTGATGTTTATTCCATCGACCCTGAGAGGGATGAACAGTAAAGCCAGCCTCAGTGGAATTTGAACTCAGAATGATAAAAGCTGGAAGAAATATTAGCAAACGTTTTGTCTGGCAAAGTAATAATTCTGCCGTTACAACCCTTGTGTGTATGTGCAGAGGGGGAGAGAGAGGAGGGAGAGGGGGAGATAGAGGAGAGGGAGAGAAAGAGAAGGGGAGAGAAAGAGTGAAAGGCAAAGAAAAAGTCGAAAGAGAGGGAAGCATAAATATGCATTGCTCTATAGATATAAAAGGCAACTTAAATGTCTCCTTCAGACAGTCTTTCACTTGTGTTGCCACGCTCACTCCACTGACCCAACACATATTTTTTTTATCTAGTTTCAGGTGTAAAGTTACTTAAACAGACAATAAAGCAAGGAATCAGTTTTATAGTTTTACAGACAGATGTTGGTCGTTGGGTTAAAAAGTCATTTGAACCAGAAGATGGCATTGTTCAAGTTGCCTGAACTGAAGAATGAAGAATGATCACCAAGATGTTCACAATAATTGAAATATAGTGTGTGATACACGATTTGTTTTTTTTTTTTAAATATAAAATTTCAGTCCCTCCACACCTTTGCGAGAAGTAGACAAACTGATAGAATCTGAATCAGATATAAACAGACGGATGAAAGAGACAAGCTGAGGTACACGAAAACAAATGCTGCATCACCTTCCACACATACATACATGTGTTTGTATGAGTACACACACACGCACACACACTCATACACACACACATGTATGTATGTATGTGTACATGTATGTATGTATCTATCTATATATATCCATCTATCAATCTATTTATTTATCTCTTTACATGTGTATATACAAAGAAACATACATACATACATATATATATATATATATATATATGTATAGACACACACAGATACACACACAAATGCATTTAAACACACATATATACGTATATATACACCAATGCATACATAGATACATACATATGTGTATATATGTATGTGTGTATTTATGCACACATATATGTATTTGTATGTAATGCTTGTGTGTATGTTTTTCTCTCTTACTTCTCCATTGCTCTCTTTCTCACTTTTTCTCTACACACACATATGTATACACACACATACATACCTATATATATATATATATATACATGCGTGTGTGTATATATATATATGTTTGTGTATACATATGTGAATGTATACACATGTGTGTGTACATTATATATATATGCATATAAATGTATATATATATATATACATATGCACAAACATAAGCAGATATATATATATGCATCTGTATATAATGGGTAAATAGTGAAATGTGAACAGATAGAGAGAAAGCGAGAGAGAGAGAGAGGAGGAGAAAGAGAGATATGGTGAGATTTCACAGATGTCATGACATATTCTCCAAAGCAATAGAATTGTAGTCAACAAAGAAAATAACAGCAAGAAACCAGTAAACAAACATAAAAACAAACAATATGAATGAAATATCAGGAGTTTTAATAAAAAAAAAAAAAAAATAAAGTAAGGGAATAAAATAAACATGGTGATGTGAACTTGTGAAATCAGTTTTGATGTTTTGATGAAAGTGGCGGTGACGAGGAAATTGGAAGGGGTAAAATAAATAGGTCGGATTCAGTAATGATAGAGGATATAAAGAAGAGAGAATTATTTAAAATATGGCAGGAAATTCACAAGAAATTGGTGGGAAATAGAAAGCAATGTTGTGGACACAAACTGAAATAAGTCAACAAAGGTGTTTCTGTGCTAAACCAGTGTAAAATTATCAGGATTTTATCAATTTGGCAAAAAGCCACCCGCAGAACAAACTGTTGACATATAGGGTTTCATGGGAGCCGGCAGAAGGCCAAGTATTGTTGTGTGTGTGTGTGTGTGTGTGTGTGTGTGTGTTAGATAACGTTGGTGTTAGGAGTTGATTAAATTGAACTCAATGTGTTGAGGTGATGTGGTGAGGTACAGTGAGATGCATTCACGGTGATCTTGGTGTGGGGGTGGGGGGTAAACTTAATTCTTTGCTTCGTTTAATACACCACCTTGATCTTGGGTCCCTTTATCAGGTCTTCAATCTGAGAATAACTTTCCCTCTTCTTCCCACCAGCCAGGGAGCCCCCCCCCCCCGTAAAACGGTCAGGGATCTTCCCCCTTCCTATACTACTTCAACTTTTTAACTAATAATTCTTAAAAGTGTTGAGCTGATAGGGTTACAATCAAACCAGCAGGTCATATGACTATAACAGTATGGTGGTGGTGGTGATGGTGGTGGTGGTGGTGATGGTGGTGGTGGTGGTGATGGTGGTGGTGATGGTTGATGAGTGATTTTGGTGGTGGAGTGGCTTTGATGGCTTTGGTGGGGGGATGAAAATGGTGATGGTGGTAATGGTTGTGGTGATTGTGGTGGTGCTTGTAGTGGTGATGGTGGTGGTGGTGGTGATCCCTATTCTGTCATCTGTAATGCTGAGAGTGTTGGTCAGTCAACTAATGTTGTCAGGATGTGATGGCTACAATGATGTTTCAGTAATTACAGTCACTAAAGTGATGTGGTGGCTATAATGACCTAAGCAGTGTCTCTTCTTGTCGATGGTGTCTTGTGAGTGTGGTGGAAGTAGTGATGTGGTGTTAGTAGTGGTTGTGTTGTAGTAACTGATTTGGTGAGGAATCTGGTGCCATGTGGAGAGAACTAGGCCAATCTAATCACGGCTACTCTTCTTGTTTGGCCCAAGATTTAACAGATTTTTATTCCAAGTATTCTAGCCCTGAGTAGCTGATCAGACTCTGTATCTCAGACTACACAATGCAATGTCTCTTTTTCTAAGATAGCAATAGTATGAGGGGTGGGGGACATGCACTGTAACAGCAGTCTGTCACTGCATCCACCATTTGTTGGTGATTCCCTGCTACTCTTGGTGGATGATACCTTTGCACTGTTCAGGTGACAACCTTCCAACACATGGGTGTGTTTAGGCAGTTGTTGCAAGTGAGGCTTTTAGGAGGTTGGACTGCAAATCCCACCTCTTTTAGTTACCTTTTATGACACACAGAGGAAATATTTAGTCAATTCTTTCACATGCTGGTCTCCACACAGCACTGGAACAACGTGAAATGAAGTATTTTGCTCAAGAACACAACATGCTGCCTGAGCCAGAATTTGAACCCATGATCTGATGACCATAAGTACAACACCTGAACCCTTAGGTTATGCACCTCCATTATAATATTGTAGGGTGTATTGAAGAGAGATACAGCTGCTGTTTCCAGCAGATTAAGCATCTACACTGGCTGTCACTTTGGCTTGTAGGGGTTATTGTGATGTGGTGTTAACCAACACTGTTTAGTAGTAGCTGCAGTGGTAGTATGTGAAGTGGTACCTCTTGGTGATAGCTGCAGTGTTGTTGGAATAACAGCAGTGGTTTCATGTAAAGTGAATATGTTGTTGTTGGTTAATCCCAAACTAGGTCTGACCAAGCAATCATATAGCTGTCACATAGAGGAGAACAATGTCCACAATGGAATGCTTGCTAAACAACTATTTCACCTCTACTCAAACAATTATTCTGTGCTGATGAAAGGAAATAACCTGGAAATCATGATACACAGATATTGTTTTGAACTGAGTGGGGGTGCTGAATTCCCTTGTTTGAAAATATAAGGACACAGATCGTGTCATATAGCCAGCTGGAGATGATGTCTCCTGGGGCGAAATTACAGCAACGTTCATCCTAAACCAGGACTGCCATGTTATGTTGGCAAACAATCTTTACTCCAAAGTACTGTTAATGAATATCTCTTGTTGTGAGATTTAAAAATAGTAATTTTCCAACTATTTCACATATTTACACTGGTCGGTGAAGCTTAGACACAATGAGTATGTTTTGATGTTTGGATAGACCTGGCTTGATGGTACTTCTCTTTATATGTCTGTAGAATTTAACCTGGAATAGTATTGCCCTTCCCCTAGTAGCATTACCAGATCAGGAATTTTGGGAAGTTGTCTATTGTTCTCAAGTAGAAGGTTATCTAGATGAGACTTTCCGAATGATTCTACTTAATAACCATTCTTCCTCTGAAAATATTGTTATTCTTGCCCATTATGGAGTTTTAACGGAATAACGACTGATATTTCAGTGACTATATCAACTAATTTATAGAAAACTGTAAGAATCTGCCCAGATATTGAACACTCAGTCCTGGTCATTGCTTTAGCCAGAGTAGTAACTTTGTCAAAAAGATGATCTGTAGAAAGAGATGCCAGACAAAATATGGATTAATTAATCTACTGATACCATGCTGCAAGATTAGACATTTGGCTGCTGTTTCTAGTGTGGGGTAAGCTTTCGTGTGGAGGCTTCTTTGCTCAGTCGTAATTATTTCTGCTCTTCTTACAGCTATTACAACTCTCTTTGCCTTTTGCTTAGAAATTGCAAATTTTGCTATGGTTGCTATTGTTACTGTTGTTGTTGTTGTTGTCATTGCTGTTGTTGTTGACGATGTTCGTTTTATTACTGAGGATGTCACTGTTGTTGTTGTTGTTGTTGTTGTTGTTCTTCTTCTTCTTCTTCTTCTTCTTCTCCTTCTTCTTCTTCTTCTTCTCCTTCTTCTTCTTCTTCTTCTTCTTCTTCTTCTTCTTCTTCTCCTTCTCCTTCTTCTTCTTCTTCTCCTTCTACTTCTTCTTCTTCTTCTTCTTCTTCTTCTTCTTCTTCTTCTTCTTCTTCTTCTTCTTGCCATAGATGTTTGCTTTGACTGAGTTTATTGCCAAATGGACACATAATTTACAGAAACACTTTCCTCCATTTCTAGTTTGTGTGGGTGCATATGTATGAACGAATGGGTTTGTGTGTTCAAATATATTTACCTGTGTGCCTGCGTGTGCATGCGTGTGCATATGTAAGTCTGCATAGATATATATATATATATATATATATATATATATATATATATATACTTGTCTACATATGCACAGCAGTGTGTATGTGCGTGTACGTGTGTGAGGTGGGAAAGTGGTAAATGGTATCTTCCGAGATTGATCCATACTAAAAGAAGAAAAAACCCAGTTTCAAGATTATGGAAAACATTACACTACTGAAGTGATGACTTAGGCATGATGATATCAATGACATAGGATTGGGCAACATCAGACCATCTGTCTGTCAGCCTCTCAGTATGTTTGTCTCTTTGTCTCTCATCTCTTTCCCTCATAAATAACGGAGGAAGTGTGCAATGGATACTAGACACTGTGCAGGTTTCATCTCTTCGTTTGCAGACATTAATTATCTCAGTCTATACCACATGCGTATGTGCTTGTGTGTGTGCTTGTGTGTATGCATGTGTGGTAATGTGTGTGTGTGCATGGTAAGTGTTTGTGTGTGCCATTGTGTATATCAAGACTCTTCTATGTATTCGTACATTTATGTTTAGATTACTAGATGTGTAGTTGGATGCACATACGCACAAGGCATGCACATTTATTTCTAAAATACAAGAGGTGTATATTTTCATGTGCACCTCATATATACTCTTTACTCTTTTACTTGTTTCAGTCATTTGACTGCAGCCATGCTGGAGCACCGCCTCTAGTTGAACAAATCGACCCCAGGATGTATTTTTTGTAAGCCTAGTACTTATTCCATCAGACTCTCTTGCCGAACCATTAAGTTACAGAGACGTAAACACACCAGCATTGGTTGTCAAGCAATGGTGGGGACAAAGACAGACACACAAACACACACACATACACACACACAAACATGCACACATGCATATATATCTATATATATGACAGGCTTCTTTCAGTTTCCATCTACCAGATCCACACACAAGGCTTTGGTCGGTCTGAGGCTATAGTAGAAGACACTTGTCCAAGATGCCATGCAGTGGGACTGAACCAGGAACAAGGAAGCAAGATACTTACCACACAACCACTCCTGCACCTATATAAAAGAAAGTATTAAAAGGAATTATATAACATATTTAAATATATTTTTATACAACACAAATATCTACAAATATGTACACACACATCATCATCCTCACCGTTTAATGTATGTCTCCCATGCTAGCAGGGGTGTGTGCATATATATATATATATATATATATA
>NC_068985.1:1792481-1795193 GCF_001194135.2 Octopus bimaculoides | reverse complement strand
ATATATATATATATATAATAAATAGTGACAGTATTAATACCAAAAGGTGAAATATTCACAACTTAAAAGTTGATGCTATTCTATATTTTTGGGATGAGGATTATGTCCATTATTTACATTGGACGGATATGTGTCCTCACCTCGTTTTTTGTTACCACAATGTTTCAGTTGATGTACCTTCCAGACTTCATCAGGTGTTCTGGTAGAATTTCGAACCCAACCCATTCCTAAGGTATTCCTGTTTTTTTTTTTTTTTTCTGAAATTACACCAGAACACCTGATGAAAGCTGGAGAGTACATCAGCTGAAATGTTGTGATAACAACAAACAAAGTGGGGGACACCTATCTGTCCATTGTAAGTAATGTTAAAAGTTGACGTCACATCAGAACACACAAGTGCTACGATGTTTACTAAAAGAAAAAGCTCTCATGTGGTTACATGGTGCACAAAAGCACATCATACATACCACCAGCAGCAGACAATCACCACTACTTCTGCCACTCCACTCACCTTCCCAATCCTTTGTACTCTCCCCCCTTCTCTTATGCTCACCTTACTCACCTTCATTATTCTTGAGAATACACTTTTGATATCTCTTCATATGATAAAATACTTTCGTATGCTTTATTTTCCTTGTTCTTTGTATTTTCCCCATTTTCCTTAATTACTTCCTGTTTGTATCTCTAGCTTCATAACTAAACCTGTTTCTTGCCATTTCTTCTCAATGCATTTCAGCTACGACCACTTATGACACGCTCCACTGAATAGGAATAAACGAAACTTTGATTATGTAACGAGGCACAGCATTACATCACCTAATGAGATGCTTCTACACTGTGGAAGGTATCGAAATTAATTGCGTAGTTTCTCACTCATGAAGGAGCCATGCACGATGTGTCGAAATGATTGTTGTCGACAATAAAGTTTCTCACTTATTCCATATTCCATCTCTATAGGTTCTGTTATTCGTTCATACATGTATACATACATGTACATATATGATAAATGAGTAAATAGTCGAATGAATATTTGTATAAATGTTATTATTGTTATTATTATAATTTTTATTAGCAGTAAATATATAAATAATAATAACAATAATATTAGTGGCCAGTAAGCAATAATGATTTGCCATTTATATATATATATATATATATATATGATACATATATACATATCTATATGCATACATCATCATCATCATCGTTGTTTAATGACCGTTTTTCCATGCTGGCATGGGTTGAACAGTTTGACTGAGGCTACACCAGACTCCAATCTTGTCAGGCAATGTTTCTACAGCTGGATGCCCTTCCTAATGCGTACCACTCCAAGAGTGTAGTGGGTGCTTTTTGCATGCCACCGGCAGGGAAACCAGTCAGGTGAACCTGGCATCAACCATGTTTGGATGGTGCATTTTAGACGCCACTGGCATGGGAGCCAATCAGGGGGCACTGGCTACAGCTACAATATTGGTTTTACTTGACTCAACAGGTCATCTCAAGCATATTGTATCATATCACCCAACACATTAGGAGTATTCTTAATAGGGCTGGACATGAATGGCTGTGATCTCACTTTAGTTACCAGGTCTTCTCAATTACAGCATATCTCCAAAGATCCCAGTCTCCCGTCATTGTCTCTGTGAGGCCCAATGTTTAAAGGTCGTGTTTCACCATCTCATCCCATGTCTTCCTAGGTCTACCTCTTCCACAGATTCCTTCTACAGTTAGGGAGTCGCACTTCCTCACACAGCCATGATGAATGCAATGTGTTCATATTACTGCATTTCTAGAAGTTTTCTTCAATGATGCGATATGTCTGTTGAGATACTCTTTGATATCCATGTAAAATAGTTTAACTAAAATACACATTTCATGCCTTAACTCTCTTTTACATGTGTAAAGCTGGTCAGCATGTATAGTTGGTCAGTATTCATAAGGGAACTGGTTCTTTGGTATTCTTGTTGGAGATGTCCTGAGTTCAGCAGTTGCAGATGGTCTTGTGGAATATATCACAAGTGTTGTATCACAAATACTTTCATTTCCTGAATTTAGAGCAGCAAAGGCAGCAGTAACAGATGCTGAGTATCAGATGACCATCAGCACTCCTTTTGGAATTGAATAGTACAGATGGCCCTGTCTTTGGTCTCGTTGCATCTTTTTGGACATGTTGAGATCATTTTATATGTCTCACTCTTAGCACTGATGAGGAAAGCAGATCTGTAGTAAACAAACAGCTCTTTGTCAGAATAATTTATAAATATTTTGTGTTTCACATTGATAAAGGAGCAATCTAGCAGTAATTTTGGTGTATTTTGTTGCATATAAAGAAATGTCATCATGAACTTTTTAATTAGGTGAGTGAAAAAAGAAATTTGAGGGAAGAAGACGAAAAACTAGAATGTAAAAAAGAAAGGAAAATGTTGAAGAGGAAGAAGAAAGCCCACGTTTATTAAGGAAGTTTAGAAAGAATAGTAAAATTGCTTGTTTCTGATTTGACAGCAAAAGTTATGTAGAAACTCTTTGGGTTGTAAAAAGAATTATTGATTGTTCATATGCTATGGTTATGGTTCATTCGATCATGTGTGTCATTTTTGACTACAGGTCAACTAACTAACAAAATATACAATTAACTAATTGATTACTTGATAATCATTTGATCAATTAATCAATTAACCAATCACTGGCCTTTCATATGTACATACATATATA
>NC_068985.1:1791162-1792417 GCF_001194135.2 Octopus bimaculoides | reverse complement strand
TATATATATATATATATTCCATCATTTATAGCCACTGGATGGGTGTCTTCTCAACCTCTGCAAATTGCCAATGGTTTCAAACCCTTGTCATCTCCTCACTGAGGTTCAGTATCTGAAGATCCTTTCTCACCACATCTTGTCCCACATCTTCCCTTCCACAGGTTCCCTCCACAATTAGAGATCAGCACTTCTTTAGGAAACTGCACTCGTCCATGTGCATTGCATGACCAGACCAGTGCAGCCATCTCTCTTGCACACTACATCTGATGCCTCTTATACCCAATGTTTCTCTCAAGGCACCTACACTCTGTTGTACATGGACACTGACATTGCACATCCTGCAGAGCATGCTGGCTTCATTTCTTTCACACCTTCACATGTCCTCTGTGGTCACAGCCCATGTTTCACTGCCACTCAGCATAGTTATTAGTACACAGACATCATACAATCTGCCTTCCTCTCTGAGAGAGAATCCCTCTTTTACTAGCATAAGTAGAAGTTCTCTGAACTTTGCCCATCCCATTCTTATTCTAGTCACTATGCTCTCACAGCATCCACCTCCACTGTTGACTTGGTCACCTGGGTAACAGAAGCTACCTAGCATTTATAAGGATCCCTCTGGGCATTTGACAAAGTCTGTTTTCTGTACTTTCCAGTCTGTACTGTACCTGCACCCCTGTCATACACAAAGACTATTTTCTCTGTTAAGCTTCCTCTGACATTACTGCATTTCTTATGTTTCCACAGCTTGCATGGGGTACGCTTTATGGAGTTTCTACCTTCACCTTTTCTACATACTGAGCAGGGTGATCTTTCAGAAGGGGTCAGTGATTTGTCTTGGTCTTTGCTAAATTAACTCTAGGGTCCTTTGATTCCAGACTTTATTATCACACATGAAATTACGTGTGTGCATGTGTGTGTGCATGTGTGTGTGCATGGCTGTGTGTGAATGTGTGTATGTGTATAAATGTATGCATACATATATGCATACACACATATGCACGCATATGAGACGGGAAAACTTAATCTCAAACATACACAAGATGCATCACAGCGGAATCAAGAGGGATGCATTCATAAGACATACACAGTACATACACACACACAAACACACACAAAATCTATCTGTTCACATAATAACTGCCAATATATTTGTGCACTCAGTTACACGTATTTATGTATATTCATGTATAAATGGGTATGTATATATATATATATATGTATGTATGTATGTATGTATGTATATACACACACG
>NC_068985.1:1777463-1791011 GCF_001194135.2 Octopus bimaculoides | reverse complement strand
ATGGGTATGTATATATATATATATATGTATGTATGTATGTATGTATGTATATACACACACGTGTTTTGTGAATGTATGCACAAGCTTGTATAATGAATGTATTCATATATCTGTGTTCGTAAGCACACTTGTTATTTGTACACATGTATACATGTATTTGTCTGATTGTATGACGAGGTCTTTTTCTGATGCGTTTCAGCATAAATCGCTATCTTTACATGTCTGTTTACTTACCCAATTTACATTTAAATTTAGTTCTCTTCTAATTACCTCCTATCTTGTTTTCTAATCTTTATTTCCTCCCCAGAAAGTGGGAAATATACCAAGAAAAAAGCATTTTCAAATTTCAACTTTCTATTTTTAAACTTTAATTTTGCTATCTTTAATCACCAATTAATATTAATTATTTAATATTTTCCTTCTTTTATTTAATCCTTCTAGAATGCACAGCCAAAATATTTTATGCCATTTGCTTTTCTTGTTTTCTGTTATTTTTTGGCTAGTGACTGTCAGTTTAATATACCTTTTTTGGAACTTTAGATATTTCGGATTTTCTCCACATAATCTCAATTGGCTTCTTGCATTGCAGTAAGTAAACTTCATTCTATTTATTGTTATTCTGTTATTCTGCTATTCTATATGGCCATAAATACTTTTTCTCAATTAATATTCTCTTTTTGATCAATTAATATTCCACTTGGGCTGTAAGAATGCCAGTAAATTTTGGATTCTGATGGTCACATGTATTTAGCTTCTCCCCACCACTATCCTAACCCTTCCTTCTTTACACACCGTTGCTCTTATGGTTTTTCCCTGCTTCTTTCTTTACCTCCTGTTATACTACATTATCAATTCATCAATTAGTTTTTCTTATTGGTTCAGAAAAGACAAAATAAAAAATAATTAAAATTTGTAAACTGAAAAATAAATAAAGAAGTATTGAGTTGCTTTCTGCATGCACTTGTTCTCACAGTCAATCACATCCTTATATACATACATACATACATACATACATACATTCATACATACATACATACACACACACACACACACACATACATACATACATACATACATACATACATACATACTTGTATTTTGCATGTATGTATGTATGTGTGTGTGTTTGTGTATGTTGGTCGTGTGTGTATATGTATATGCACATACATAGGCATATATATAATACATGCATACAAACACACACAAACACATATATTTTTATCTTAATAGAAGACCACTTCTGAAAGAATCATAAACATCATAAAATTTTAAATAGAAACAATATTAAATTTAGCTTCAGCTGTGCACATAATTTTGCAACAGAAATAATATACAGAAATGATAAAATTTTTGAACACCATTCTATGTACACCTGTATGCTGCTCAGTCGTTCAACTTTGTCTTCATTTGTAAATTGTCCATTAAATAATTCCCTTCTTTTGGAATCAACAGTTTATTGCATGAAATGAATTTACAGTTTGTGACTTAGTTTCTATAGGTAATAAAAGATAATAATGGGTAACTAAAAATACATTTGAAGTACAAATTAATCAGTATCTACATTCTTACAAATAACCAAAAAGGTTTGGTTATTTGTAAGAATAACCAAATTAAATTTGTAAGAATAACCAGTATTAAAATATATATGTTCTCTAAGAACTAATAAGTGTTCTGGAATATGAAATTGTCTGGAATATATTACAATATGCCAAACTTTATAAACAAGCTAAGAAGAATTGTAACATTTGCTTCTCAGAAAAATCTATACAATGGTTCACAAAAGTTCCATCTTGAACCGTTAATAACTGATATCTTTTTGTTGACATAAATCAATGAATTATCAAACAGAAGAAATACATATGGTTGCATAATATATTCAATCATCACATTCTAAAAATATATATACATCAAAATATTTCTTCAGAAAACAGGAATTAAAATGCTGTCAGTTTTTGTCATTATATATGAAAAAGACAAGTGATTGAACAACAGATAGCCTTATTCTATGACGTTCTGACTCCATCAAATAGTTTTGTATTGTTAATGTGATTATTCTATGATGGATTAGACTGTACACAAAACTGTCTCCTGTACTAAACTAACTGACTGAAAATTGGTCAAACATGAAACAGCTAAGTTGTAATCTATTAATTTCATACTAAAATAAAACTTATAGCCTATAGTGAGCATGTGTAGCATATGTGTGTATGTATGCTTATGTGTGTATGTATGTAGTAGTTGGCTACAAGACGTAATTTCAAAAAGTGATTTGAGTCAAACAAGAAGACCAAAGTCAGAACTTTTAACCAAAACAGTTCTCTACAAGCTGACTTTTGAATTTGTTGGTGGTGTAATCCGTTTCTGGGGAAACAGAAAATAAATCCAAATTATTTTACCACGTGTTCTGTTGTATATATATATATATATAAATATATATATATATATATATATATATGTAGTTAGAAAGCTTAAAATATGAAGTAGCTATTTTATGTGGTAACTAGTTATACAAAAGCTATGCATAACATATTGAAAATCATTGAAACAAGACATGCCAATAAAAATACTCTCAGATGAATGAAGATCGTCTGTAAAATGACCATTGACTATGAGAACGAAAACAAATGGAGAGACTGAATCTTGAAACGAAATGATGGATTATCTACCTCAGAGAATTTTCCCAGAACATCATGTTTTTACAAAATTTTGTTTCCTTGGCCTGTGCTGACAAAATCAATCTATTGTTCTGTCATGTGATAAATAGTAGTCACCCAAAATGAGTAAATATTTAAAGTATTTTATGTTGAACGAAGTGGGTTCTGTTGCATAAAACCATAAGAATTCTCTCTCAGAAACTAAAAACACTAAGAAAAATATGTTAAGTTAGAATGCTTACAATAGCGAAGAACTATTTTATGTGGTAACTAAACAGACTTAGTCTCCATATTAGTACGTCCTCTTAATTCATCAAAACGTGACATTGATGCACTGGGAGATTTTTGAGCCTAATGGAGTTAGTTGGTACCATGACTGTGTTAATGAAATGAATGTAAAGACTGACTCTCAAATACAAGAATATTTGTACAATGGAATGGTATATTTACCTAAAGGAAACCTTGTGGGCCATCATAATGTTTCAAAATCTGTTTCCTTTCTCAGCTGGTGTTAATTGATAAAATGAGGTACTCGTTAGTCAACCACAATATGCACACACAAACACATGCATGCATGCACGCACACACACACATGCATGCACACACATATAAACACACACACATGCACACACACACAGTGTCCAACCCCTGGCAACATGGAAAATGCTGATTGTGATGATACAGAGTATCCCAGAATGAATTAAGGAGAGAGAGAGAGAGAGAGAGAGAGAGAGAGAGAGCACTGTGATATGTCTCAGTGGAGTTGTGAAATCATCTGCAAACTAACGCATACATACATGCATACATACATACATAGACGAATACTTCCATACATATGTACATACACACACATAACATACATACGCACATGCACACAAATATTACTTTCAAATAAGGGATGTACTCTGAAATATACATTAAGCTCTCTCCTCCTCATTCATTCAGGGAAACAAACATTTGCATGCAGCAAATAGCTCCTATCCCATGGAGCTTGCTGTAGAAATAGAGAAGCAAACTGAACATGGACCAGAATGCACTTGGATGTTCAACAAGAAAAAAACTTCTAACCTCAAGAAAGTAATATCTGAAATACCTAAATAAAAAGTTGAAGTCGTAATCAAAGGAATGCGATGGTAAGTATAGAACAATGAAAAAGGTAACACTGACACATCATCCCATGAAAAGTATAATTTAGAAGCTTGTAATTTAAGTCTGTCTCAACAACTTATGTGTTAAGAATAAAACAAAAGCAAATCGAGATTTTAACAATTATACAAACAACTTCCCAAAACAAAATGAATAATCATTATGAATGTTCAAAGAAACTTAGATATTCAAAGACAAAACAAAGGAAACTCTTTGTAGCAGACAAAGATATCAATCAAAAGAGTTGCTGAAATAGAATAAAAAACATATAAAAAAGGCAAACATCAAACATACAAAAATAAACAAAGAAGCAAAAGAAGTAACAAACAGAAATCAAAATAATACATAGCAAGATCACAATCATACATAACAGTGAAGGATCATAAGTGAATCACCAAGTAGACTACAAATGCAAACTGGTAAAGCCATTAAAAGTGAAATGAGTAGAGTGAGTAATATTGGTATCAAATCCAAAATAATCAAAATTTCAGTAATGAAACAACTGTACATCTGCAATGGATTAGTTCAAATGCATAAGGACTAGAAAAATTGCATATAGACATTTCAGCATTTTAGACGTTTATCCATCGGTTGGAAAATCCCTACCATTAAGTCTTTGACTCTGCTGAAGGATTCATTACAGTGGACAACAAATATGATAATGCACTCAAGAAAGTCCACATGATTTTGCTATGAATTATGTTGAATATATAAAAAGAAACTGTCATAAGCATGGGATGCTATCATAGTATGGAGACATGTGAGTTAGTAGGGCTTTACATATTGGCACTCCATCAATTGATCAATTGATCCATCATCAGAATGGCCTGCATGTGAAATTAATGTGCAAGTGGCTGAGTACTCCACAGACCCTTAATGTAGTTCTTCAGCATGACACAAAATGAGACAAGGTACAACTCATTTTTACCAGCTGTGTGGACTGGAGCAATGTGAAATAAAGTGTCTTACTCAAGGACACAACACACTACTGGGATTCGAACTCAGGACCTAACGATCGTAAGCTGAACCCCCCCCCCCCCATCCACTATGCCACATGCCTTCACAAGGCCTTACATTAGAAAATAGGTCAAATATCCAACCAACCTTTGGCTCATATTCTCCAGCTACACACTTCAATATGGCATACAAATAGCTGCCATACTTCGTTCATCAAGGAAATATAACTAGTCGAAATGTTTGGCAATTACAATCAAACAATGTGAAAGACTTTCGATTTCTCTTGCTTTTCTTAATCTCTACGTATATTTCAGGTTATGGAAATAAAAATCTATCTCTAAATTTCATTGTCTCCACCTGATTATCAAACTCTAACCTCATAGCTAACATAGCAGTGATTCTGGATGTATTAGCATAAATAAGTTACCTTCTATTTGCACACAACACTTAACATGTAATCTGTCAGTGATTCATAACTAAGCACCCCCATTCCTTGTTTCATTCAATCTGTCCCAATTAGAAGCAATTTCTTTAGCAGAACCATTTAACAAGATTTACAAACCTGCATTAATCTATCTGTCTATCTATCTATCTATCTATCTATCTGTCTATCTGTCTATCTATCTATCTATCTATCTATCTATCTATCTATCTATCTATCCATCCATCTATCTATCTATATATCTATCCATCTATCTATCTATCTATCTGTCTATCTATCTGTCTACCTATCTGTCTGTCTACCTATCTATCTATCTATCTATACACATACATATATATATATACATATATATATACATATATACATATATATATGCATATATATATGTATGTGTGTATATATATATATATATATATATATATATATATATATATATATATATATATATATATATATATATATATATATATATATATATATATATATGTATATATATAATTGTGAAACAACAAACGTTAAAGCAAGGCAAACATCTCAAGTCATATGCATTATTCATCATCATCATCATCATCGTTTAACGCCCGCTTTCCATGCTAGCATGGGTTGGACGATTTGACTGAGGACTGGTGAAACCGGATGGCTACACCAGGCTCCAATCTAATTTGGCAGAGTTTCTACAGCTGGATGCCCTTCCTAACGCCAACCACTCAAAGTGTGTAGTGGGTGCTTTTATGTGTCACCCGCATGAAGGCCAGTCAGACGGTACTGGCAACGGCCAAGGAAAAGTGATTCAAAGTCTTACAGGTGTTTCTGGGATATTCTGTCATCAGAGACAAATAGGGAAAATGAGAAAGGTATAGATTAATGAAATATTTACACTATCAGGACTTTAACCCACATGGATTTATGCAGGATTGTACTTAAGGACTTATGGACTTATTTTTACAAGATTGGAAAGTTTAACTATGAACTTTTATGCTTCTTTTTTTCTTCTCTTTCTTCATCTCCTTATTCCTTTACTCTTGTCCTCTATGTCGTCATTCCATTAATCTATATGCTTTTCATTTTCCCTATTTTTCTCTGATGACGGAATATCTCATATTCTGGGATATTCCAGAAACAGCTGTAAGACTAAGAATTTTTTTTCCAATAATAATAATGCATATGACTAGAGATGTTTGCCTTGCCTTAACGTTTGTTGCCCTCTTTAACAATTATACCTCCACTATATCAAAAATCTGTAATGTCACCATAACTACCTTCTCAGTTATAGCCTTGGTGCCCTAATAATCTGTTACAGCACTTACCTAGCGTACCTAGTCATTTAGATCACCTGTGAATTAAACCCCCATATTTTGTGTATATATATATATATATATATATATGTATATATATATATATATATATATATATTCTTAATGATTACTGATCCTCAGTGCTTTAGTTAACACAATTTTAAGGTTGGGTCATCAATGATTTTTGTATGTCTCGTACAAAGGTATAGTATGTAATTTGGCCACGATTTTAAAATGTCTGCCAGTTTTTATTTACTGCTGAATCTGAACATTTTAATCCATAGTTTTGTTGAGTAGTTAAAGATATTTTTCGTTTTACAACAGTTTCTGCTTTGTCAGTCATAAAGCAACAATATTACCATCAGTATTTTATGGTGTAGATGTGTAACTCTGTGGTGGAGTAACCATCCAAGCAGGGGGGGGGATGTTGGCCTGCTCACCTTGTCAGTAGGGTAGCATCATTTGGAAGCTAAAGAATGGGAAACACATTGTGACCAGTAGGGTATAACAATGTCGAATAATCTGCTCTATACTGTGATACTGTGGTTTTATACATATATTGATTCATTGTTAAGTTTACAGTAGTTTGTTCTTTAGAAATCTCAACAAATTGTTTTATCGTTATATAAATAGAAAAGTATAAAAGTTATTGACAAGAAAATTCCTTTCCTGCATATTTCCATCATATTCTCTTTCTCTATCACCAAGACCTATGAACAGTGGGTGTTTTGCCAGTTCTCATTACATATAATCTATTTTTAATTTGTTAATCTTATATAGACTTCCGTCTCACTGCTTTCTGTCTTCTGTCAGAGAAGGCTTCTTATTGATGTTTGGATTCAAATTTGAATCATTTAATTCTTTGGAAATGTTGTTCTTTTGTGACATCATTCTTTTATGCATCCAACCTTGTTGAGTTCTTCTTTTTGTTGCAATCGTTTTTTGCTTAATCTTGATCATCAGTTCGCTGTTGAATTTGTCAAAAGGAAAATGCATTTTACGCTCATGAATCTTACAAATTTCATATTTCCGTTTTTAATTCTACTGGCATTATTTTTCATGTTCATTCATGTTGTTTGTATAGACAATTCAAAAACTGGGTAGAAATTGATTAAAAGTATTATGATGATCCTGAAAAGTTTAGTGGATTCAAATGAAAAGTTTAGTTGAATCTTGTTTTCAACCTGTAGCATTGGGAATTGTCATAAAAAGGCAACTTTATCAGTAGTTTCTGAGATCAATATTTGTTTGTCATATATCTATGAATGCTTATTAATTTGAATTTCTAGGTACATTTGTTTATAAAGAAATATGCACTTGTGCAAGCATTTGAAAGTCTGCAGTTTTTTTTACAATAGTTTATGACTGTGGAAAAATGTGTAAATTTTGCACATTTGTTGCTTATGTGAAGAGATGACTATTTAATTGTGTGAAGAGATGACTATTTAATTGTGTTTATAGTTTTATATACAGAATGAATGCTTTTCGCAGCACATACATTTGTGTACAGGCTTGAAATTGTTTTGTGTGTGTGTGTTTGTGATGGTTCTGTATATTTATTCAGTTAATTTGATGAAAAAGTGGCACCTAATGACCATTGCATGTCTTTCTAATTTTAAGAAAAAAAAAATTTTGATGAATTGATTCTTCCTCCCATTTATCCTCTCTGGAGCCTTTCTCTCTTTCTCTCTCTCTTCATATATCATCATCATCATCATCATCATCATCATCATCATCATCATCGTCGTCGTCGTCGTCGTCATCATTTATCATCTGCCTTCCATGCTGGCATGGGTGGGACAGTTTGACAGGAGCCTCCCAGGCAGAAACCTGCACCAGACTTCTGTAACTTGGCAGGGTTTTAACAGCTGGATGCCCTTCCTAACACCAACCACTCAACAGAGTGGATTTTTACATGGCACAAGCACAGGTGAGGTCAGTTTTGACATGTTTTTTTACAGCAGGATGCCCTTCTAAATGCCAACAACTTTACAGCGTGGACTGGGTGCTTTTTAAGTGGCACCTGCACTGACAGGGTCACCAAGTACTTGCAAGACAATGCACACATACACACACACTCACACACACACATACACACAAGCACACACACATACACATGGACACACACGGTCATACATACACACATGTAACTTTTAATGTGCAAGTTTGTATTTGTTGTACATGACCACAATCAGCTCTGCTTGGGTAGCCATGGTTACGTGCAATGATTAAAAACAACTCCTGGATAGAATATTCTGCATTATAGTACAGACTAATTATACATACATTTTTCTCTGGTAGTTAGCTTTCTATACTAAAGTCATATTGGATCCATTTGGTTCAAAAATATGGTTTTATGATATCGGTTTATATTCAATAATATTGGATTATATAAAGGAATTTAGGCAGGTAGCTGCAAGTTTTGATTGTTTTTGAAGCATTAAATAGCATGGTAGTCTGGGATGCCATTCCTGTCTTGGACAATACTGAAACCAGTAACCTTCTCAATGAAGCAACTCTATCATGTCTGCTACTCAAAAATCTTTGGATTGAAATTTGTAAACCATAAGTTTAAATGGTAAATCTTAGAAAATCTTAGAGTAATAAAGATGTGATGGCTGCAAGTAGATCATCAATCGTTTTATGCAATGGTTCTCAATCAGGGTCCACATGAGATTTGGGGGTCCACGTGAGATTCCATTGTCAAAATTTGTGTTCAATACACAAAATATTTTAACAATATTTTAATGTAATTTCATTTAATTTTTAATTATAAAAATATAATATGAGTTTTTAAACATTGAATGGCTATAAGGATCCAGTACAGCAAAACAGGGATCAAAGGGGTTGATAGGCACGAAAATGGTTGAGCCCCACTGATTTTAACGAAACCAAAAAGAGCTGACAGTCAGTGTGTGACAATGGTGGTGGACACATTCTTCATAGTTCCATTTTAGATTTAATGCATCATAAACATTTTATTAACCTCAGAGAAAGGAAATTATGAGCAAGGGTTTGAACTCAGAATGCAGAAATGCAGTATTGAATATTATAAGACATTCAATCTGATGTCTTACTATTTCTATGATCTCAGTGAGTAACAATATTCCAACATCTCCAGATTCATTTATTTGATTTGGTTCCATTCTTAACAATCAAGACCTTTTATGTGATATTTTGCCTGCAAGCAGCAACGACTGACTCTTCTAGCTTCTCATGTAACCGCTACTGAGCTTCTTGTATTCCTCTTTCAACATATTCCATATCTCGTGTTAATACTGTTTGTTGTTGTTGCTGTTAATGTTGACTTTATTGCATTCCTAGTGTTGTTGTTGTTGATGTTGTTGTTGTTGTTGCTTGTATCATTGCTTCCATTGTTCTTGTTCATTCTGTTATGGTTTGTGGTAGCTTTGTTCTTGTTGTTCTCACTGTTCTTGATGTCATTGTTGCCGACAGCTTCATTTTCTTTCTCAAAATCTTCATATCATTCATGATGATGATGATAAAGTGGAATAACCACTGCCATTCCACGTGGTTATAACTGTTCTTACTACCACTTCCGATACCACCGCCACTGCCGCCACCACCACCATGCTACCACCAGTGGCACCACCATCCCTTCTACTATCTATTCTACTCTAATCACACTACCACCATCACAAATACCACCGTCGTCCACATTACTACAACCACAACTGTCATTACCACCACCACCACCACCACCGCCACTGCCACCACCACCACCACCACCACCAATCTCCACCTCCAACAAACGAGTAATAATGCTACCACTATTAACATTGTCACCACCACCACCACTAACACCATCACTACCTCCAATAGATACCACTACCAACATTACTAACTGCACCATTTGCTACCACCTTCCCTCCACACCCCCACTCCTCCCCACCCAGCAACAAAAAAAATGATGAAAACAATGCAAACACCAATAATTGCTTCTTGCAATTAAGCTGTAAGGCATCTCACTAGGACCTCTACCAGATCGAATCTGAATAATTATTTCTTTTGCCCATTCAGAAGACTTTTTCTTCTTAGAAGTCTACTTGGTTGAATCGATCCTATTATCAAAGGAATATTTAAAATATTGACCTTTTGGGGATGAAAAGTGAAGTTAAACCCAGTGGGATTTGAACACTAAACGTACAATAAACATAAAGTATCGAATCTCCCTTAATCCCTGCCAGTTGCATCAGATTCAAGTGTACTGGAATCTAATAATAATAGGGGTTTCTTTTATTGGCCACCATGGCTCAAGACATTGGGATGAAGTACAAATAGGCGGTATATACAAAAGAAATAAAAAAAAAAACAAAAAAAAAACAAGGATTTATATTGAGTAAGAGTTTGGAAATCATTGAAAGAAAATTGATAAATGCATAAGAATGTCAGTGTCTAAAGACAAACATCTCAGAAATCAGATAATACATTCTCCTGGGGCCATAGCATGATTGAAAGTACCATCCATGCAGGGGCCACCAGACAAGTACCTTCTCTCAGTGCTTGCTGCCAACCAATAACTCCATAGTTAATACTCTCATCTATTTTTCATGAAATTAATGGAGAACATCTCCTTTTTACCATCAGTTGTCACTTTAAGTTGAATCTAAATAAATTGATGAATGCTTGACCAGTGAGGGAAAGCCCTCTCTTTAAAACTTTCAAGTGTCCTCAGCATACACAAAAACTTCTTTGTCATAACCTCGTAACAGAAGAAAATAGAAGATTGATCTTTACAACAGACCCATCTAATAAAAAGATCCAGCCCATTCCTTAAAAAAATGACTCTTTGACATAAAACTCACAAATCTGCACTACACAGATTCTAACCAAATGCGTGCTGGATGGTTTCATCATCCTATAGGAAAGCATTTTGGATGGGCTTACTTATAGATGACTCTATAACAGAGTGAGTCGCTAATGGAAATTGGAAGGAATGTCTCCTATATGTAACGTATCAAGTGTGTAGTTAGCATTTTTTTTAAAGACAGTTCATTGAAAGAATCCATTCTCAGTGATTTCTTAAAGAGGAGTGAATAAAGAATATTCAGAAGGCAAGTTTATAAAACAAAACCATTGAAATTTATTCAGTAGTGTAATGGGTGTTAGCAAGTGGTAACAGGGATTAATCTTGCAAGTGAATGGGAACCAAATACATGCGAATGTGAGACAGGGAAAAACACATGACTTACTATATACAGTGAGGTTTATATGAAGCAGAGTGGAAGCAATATTAATCAAATGAGCTACATGTAGTTGGTGGTGGACACAGAAAATGTGACATGTTGAAGAAAGTGATATTGTTTCTAGGCAGTCTTTTCAGCAACTGGTTTGAAACTGTTGCTTCTCTGCTGTAGCAAATTCTGCTGCTAAGGCAGATCACTGCTGTTTTATTCATATGCCTCCAGCTCTGATTGGCTGGGATCTGCCACAGCACAACTAAACTATGCCACAACAGTAAAATAGATCTATCCTGTCTTTACAAATAGAAGATTTATCTTTACAACAGACTCATCTAATAACAAGATTCAACCCATTCATGATAAAATGACTCTTTGACATAAAACTCACAAATCTGCACTACACAGATTCTGACCAAATGCGTACTGGATGGTTTCATCATCCTATAGGAAAGCATTTTGGATGGGCTTACTTATAGATGACTCTAGCACACAATACATAATAGAGTTTATCCTGCAGAAATATGTAAGGCAACAAGCTGGCCGAAACGTTAGCACACCAGGCGAAATGCTTAGTGGTATTTCATTTGCCATTATGTTTTGAGTTCAAATTCTGCTGAGGTCGACTTTGCCTTTCATCCTTTCGGGGTCGATAAATTAAGTACCAGTTATGCACTCGGGTCAATGTAATCGACTTAATCACTTTGTCTATCCTTGTTTGTCCCCTCTATGTTTAGCCCCTTGTGGGCAATAAAGAAATAAGAAATGTGTCTTTCTTATAGCACTACCAGTTACATGAGGTTGTAATTGCCATGGATAGATCTGATAGGAATCACTAAGTTCATGCATCTTGCCAAAAGTCTATAATTCTGTACAGAGCAGAATCACAAACATGAAGTGGTCCATTATATCTCCTTTTGTTCAGAATGCTTCTTCTGTAGTCTCACCACTTCTTCTTTCATATAACTTGGTGTACTTTCTGTCTGCTGCAAGTTACAATGGACAGCTAGCAAGAAATTAACAAATAGATCTGGATGTCTCAATAAAATTCCCCATCCGGACCCAATCCATTCTACAGCCATCATACTCATTTACCATTTCCTCTATTGAAATCAGCTTTGTGTAACATTCTGCATCTTTGACTGAGAGGTGTGACAGACTTTTGAGACTGGCACTCAAATCTTCTGTCTCCAGCCTGTCACTCAACTGGGGAGAAGTTCTCAGAAAATGTTCCAGAGAAAAGCAAATCACAGATGGAAATGTGATCCAAAAGGTTCTTTTCACTCAACTCATGTGGTACCCAAACATCGTAGTGATTTGTGTACCCAAGCTTTACCAGGTGCTCATGAACGATGGATTTTGATAGGTTGAGGCTTTCTGCCAATTCTCGGGTTGTGCAATGTGGATTATTCTCAATTAATGACTTGATTTGGTCATCACCTGTAGTGGATGGTCTGCCTGATCGCTCTTTATCAATAAGGCTACAATCTCCAGATCAGAACCTTGCGAACCACTTCCGTACAGTTCTTTCGGATAAAGAAACATCACTGTAAACTGCACATGTTTCTTTGGTTGCTTGTGTGGCATTTTTCCCTTTACAGAAAAAGAAAAGCATCAAATGCCGAAAATGAACATTCTTATCTTCCATTTTAAAGGGTTACAAAATTAACACAGGTTATAGGAACATAAACCTTCTTCCATGGAAAGATAGATTGAACTGTGCTCTAAATGGAGGTGTAGTCAAATCCTATTTTATGGACTCAACCATGTTCTAAAATAAGTTGAAAGGTAAGCTACTTTAAATCGGCATGAACTTTCCGGACAACTCAATAAATGGAGATTATCTGTCTCTC